>NC_081786.1:1636949-1756949 GCF_963082965.1 Carassius carassius | reverse complement strand
ATTATTGAAAATAAATAAATTTGTTGAGCAGAAGAAACAAACAAATGCAAAACTGTAATCCTGTAACAATATCTTAAGTGAATATTCATTCATCTTGTGTTGCTATCAACCCTTAATATGATCACTGCTAAATCCTACAGCATTTTTCCTTGTTTTTTGCTTAATAATAGTATCGATTTCTTGCATGCATTTGTAAAATGCACAGACTCACAGCCAGAGGACATATTTAGGAGACTTCCCTTTAAGTTTAAATGCTCACTGGCCGAAATAATGTGCCACTTATCTAATTATTGTTTGCACTTTTCTGTAAAAGTCATCAGCCTCGGGTTCAGACCGATTACTAGAAAGAAATGAGTTATTAAGCACTACAGTTTAATGCAGTGTGCAAATAAAAATGAAATTAGAAGAACAGCTTTGGTGCTCAAATTACTGAAGCATCTTTAAGCTCTTCTAACTCGAGATTAATTTGGGCAGCGTTCGTTTGTGATTTACCTGTGCACAGAATGCTTTGCTTTTCTTACTGATCTGTAGAGAAAAAGTCAATGTTTTGAACATTCTTTAAGAAGTGATTTCAACATTTTTAGCCTAGGCTAATAGAGATGTAAACTTCACCATTCTTTTAGAATTAAAACTATTATTAACGCGACTGTAAGTATGTTTTTACCTTGAAATATCAGTTTCAAAATCATTCTGATGGTACATTGACTTCTAATGCAGCAAATATCTTCTATATCTTTTCAAAAGTCCTTTCTGAGAGTAAGTTTGGTGTGTGGGTAAGAAACCTATCGTGCTTTTGCAAAACTGCTTTGTGAAGCTTAGAAACGTTTATGAATCATATGTTTCGAGGTTGTATAGAACTCGTCAAGTCATGCGAATTCAGCAAATGAGACTTTGTTACGTTGAACCTTGGTTTCAAAACATTTCAAAATTATGATTCGCTGCTAGATTCGCTTTTATTATGTAGGTTAAGTTTGATTCATATAGGGTTGGGTTAGGGTTAGCAATGATAATTGCTTCTTGACCTTGTTTTATCTTGACCTGTTGTGTTTTGAATGCTTCGAAACATTTCAACTCAATTGATTTAGAGCTTCGAAAAGCTTCCATCACTTTACAGCAGCAACAAATGCATGTGTACATCTATGCACTATAATTATAACAGCGATATATAAACAACAGTGAATTCCACTCACTAAACTGCATTAAAAATAGGATAAATTTGCCAACATAAACCTACATACAACATTATCTTTATAGTTATCACCACTGGTGTAAATGGCTGTTCTTTTTCATGCAATGACAGTATGTCAAGATCCAAATAGGGCAAAATAACATGTGTTTTTTTCTTCTAACCAAAATTTAATTTGATAAAAAAGCCCACTGTTATTAAGACAAAATACTCTTTTAAAGGGGCTACAAGGGACTGAAAGCATTAAAAAGCCACCCACTGCAACAAAGCAATTCACAGTTCTTCATGACGCAAGCATTTAATAACAGGCCATCACATGATGTCTGACCTGTCAGCCTTTACTGCCCGTTACCAGGTACCCCGAGCAGGCAGCATTTCTTTATCAAGCTTAGATGGCTGCTGTGAGCACTGCATGATGGGCTTTCAGTGTCTTGTTTTCGGCCTCCTAATGCGATCACACATACTGGGAGGTAAAGAGCGTCCGGGCATCGTGCCAAGCTCACATCCAACAGTTCATCTCCTGTAGAAATCGCTGGTCACCAACGCTTGCTGATAAACATTCACTTCACATGAGCACCTTTGCAGAAGAGCTTCTGAAACACAACGGGGGCAGAGAAACAGAAGGAGGTCACTGGATGGGGAATAAAAGCAGCAGCACCCTTGTTCTGATGCGAAGAGCCGAATGAAACATGACAAAACTCTTAGCTAAGGAGCGGGAGACACCTTTGCATGCACATGCGAGGCAGTTTTGTTGTTATTCCATGCGTGTCAGGTTGAGGGTCACTCTGGGGAACAAACTTCACATTTTCAGGGAAAGCTGCATCAACAATTTAGCATCAAAGCCTAATTACTCCCTTCACATTTTCCCCTCGCGCTCCACTAATTAGACCGCAATCTCTACATGCACTATAAAATAACACTTGTGTTATAGTGTCTTCGACAATTTGCTGGTGACTTGTTTTTCTAACAAAAAAACAAACAAATAAATAATAAAAGAACAGTACACCTATTTTTATTTTATTTATGTATTTTTGTATTTGTATTTATTATTAATATATATTAATAATAATATAAATAAATATTTTTTAAATATTTTTATAATAATAATATAAAAATATAAATGTATATTTTAATCAACGTTTTAATTTTGGTAATTATATTATTAAGCTAATATTATATAAGCCTGTTACTGAAGCATGAATAAATGTTTCTTAATTTATAAATTTGCAGTTGTTTTTAAAACATAGCTTTTTTATTTTTTTGTTGAAGAATTGTGAGAAATAAAGTCAGAATTGTGATAAGTTGCAATTTCCTTGTATTTAATTCATTTTTTTTTTTTTTTTTATAAAATGTTGTAGTAATTTTAGTACTTAATTAACTTTTTTTATTTTATATGCATTCTTATTTCTGTTGGTTGACAAGGCAAAATTTCTCATTTTTCATTAAGTACAATTTTTTTTTATCTATATTTTTTTATTTTAAAATGCAGTAAATGCAAGCTTGCATTTATCTACCTCCATGTTTGTGTGCAACACCCACATATCAAACTCTCAAAGTCATTATTTAGTGAAACTCACTATCAGCAATAAAAAATAAATAAATAAAATAACAACAGTGCTTGTTTGGATATACTGGAGTGAACTAAGCTTTGCACGTTTTGCATTGTGAAATGCACATTTAAAATACAATTTGGTGCAGATTCCACTTGTGCACAGTCTAATCAAGAAAACAGCATCGCAACTGTATTCTCCAGCATCAAAAACACATGCATATATAAATATAAGTGGGTGTGGGTGAAGTAATTGCCCAGAGAGAGAGATTATTAACTATTGTAGGTGGGTGAAGATGGTGGGCAGGACGTGCCAGGAAAGCAATTTCACCTTAAGAACAGCAGAAGTAAAAGGCACTCAGCAGAAACCACTTTTTTTAAGGAATGCAAATCCTGTCGACGACAGCTGGCACTTTCCACGCACAGAGTACAAAACAGAGCTCGAAACTCTCACAGAAAAAGTTGGTTCTCTTATTCAGAAATTGCCAGTGAAAGCAGATGCTGAAACATCTGAATTTAATGTTCATCCACCTCAGGAGGTCAAATCAGACCTGACATTTGACCAAAGATATTTACTTGAAGTTAATATTTCGATAATTTGATCAAATATTTGCACTTTTTTTAACAGTACTATGATGTGATTTGTACTATTTTAACTATGAGGGTGCAAAACAACAATCTAAATGTTGAGAAAATCACTTTAAAGTTGTCCAAATGAAGTCCTTAGCAATGCATATTACTAATCAAAAATGACACTGATATATCTACAGTAGGAAATTTACAAAATGTCTTCATGGAAAATGGTCTTTACTTAATATCCTTATGATTTTTGGCATAAAAGATAAATGGATAATTTTGACCCATACAATGACTTGTTGTCTATTGCTATAAATATACCCCAGAGACTTAAGACTGCTTTTGTGCTTCAGGCTCACAAATCAACTTTGAATTATATATTTATATGGATATGGTATTTAACCATTCCTTCAAATGTCTTTATTAAATCTGTGTATATGAATATTTAATGATTTTTAGGATTTTAAGGTTTAATATTTGGATATCTATATTTCTTCCATGCACATTTTTGTATGTTTATTTTTATAATTATATGTATATAATAATTATATGAAGTATATAACGTGCTATATATATTTTTTAACTGACTTCAGTATAAGTGCATATATTTAGAAAATAATAGTTAACTATTATTTTTTTTGGTGCCATAAATTATTGGATTATTTCTTTTCTTTCTTGAATTTATTCCTAGATAACTCTCATTCACATGACTTTCCTGTTGAAACGAGCACAGTCCAGCAATCTGCCCACATGAGCTCCAGTAAACATCATAATCTAGATGCCTGTGCTGCTTTTTTTTGGAGATGATGGCGGTGAAATCCAGACGCAGGTATCCGGAGATATGATCTAACACAGCGGTCCTGCAATTTCCCAGCGATTTCCTGGAAAATGGATATGTTTTCAGCCACGATGTCTCACGGCAATGAGGGTAAACAAGTAGTTTTGCTACTTGAATATGGTCTAAATGATGTTCCCTCTTTCATTTGCTCTGTTATAGGACATATTTTTCCCCTGTCTCCATTTCTACATGCGGTTTGCGTCGTCCCCTCGAGGTTAAGGCTGGTGAAACGCGGCGAGCGCAGAAACTTATTACTGTTTTTTCCCTGCACATTTTCTCCGGTCACTGAATCTTTCCTCTCCTCCAGCCCTGGCGTTGTCTATAATGTATCAGGGCCCGTTTTGGCCAGAAGCGTGTTGAGAGTCTCTTCTCGAATCCAGTAGCGGTGGGATGGACCTCGGCTTCTCCAAATACTGTTATTTTCAGCATCAGCAGGGGGCGGTTTGCGTTCGACCAGCAATTTTGATCGAGGATCAAAATTTTGTGGCTTGCAGGGAGAAGAAGGAAGCTCCAAGGATCTAATTTTTGGACGTTAAACAACCAAATCTCATGCATTATCTCTGGAAACGATATCCTTTTATGTCTATCATCAAGAGGAGTGACCGCAGGCATGTGACTTCATTTGTGCAATTATTAGAAATCATATATGATGCATAGTTCATCAATTGGCAGGGCATCATATCCATCATCCTCCATTAGAGTTACAGACAACATCATTACCTTTAATTAAAGAGCAGGAGGCCTTTCGTTAAGTGCAAGGCAAGACATAATATTGTCTTTATGAACTGGAATTATTATGTTAGTCAGCGTTTCTCAACCAGCAGGTCGTGACCTTAAACTGACAACCAACTATAATATAAAATCATGCAGAGTTATGATAGGGAAATAGGCTCACGGGTGATTAAAAACACATCTGAATCACAGATATTATTGTGTTTGAGACTAAACTGAGAGTTTTCTGAATCTGTCTCATACAGGTTTCTCCTCCCTCTGATGATCATTAAAGTAGGTCTCTCTTTGAAACTGGTAAAGAAGGAAAATAAAGCATTTACGTAGATATTTTCAGGTCATTCATCAAAGATCAAAAGATAAACCGTTATCATGACAAAACGAGAAATTGGCATTAATATGAAGTGAAGGAAAAAAAGGAAAAATGAATTGATTTTGTACCTTTTGCTTGTTCTCCTTGTAGTTTTATGGTCACAGAGCAGTGTTTGTCCTGAAAAAACACAAAATTAGGTGAGACACTATATTGAGTTAATTATAAATGGATCGTAAATGGATCTTGTGTGTATATGTGTTTCTTGTGTGTGTGTGTGTATGTGTGTGTGTGTGTGTGTGTGTGTGTGTGTGTGTGTGTGTGTGTGTGTGTGTGTGTGTGTGTGTGTGTGTGTGAAATGTCATAAAATGAATACCATAACAACAACAACAAAAACAAATCAAAATATATTTTATAAAATAATGAAATATAACAATTCTTTCATTCTGTACTCTGTGTCTCGGGCTGGTGTGCTGGACAGCCTTGAGCGGGAGCAGATCAAGGTCCTGTACGATTTCTGAGGTTCAGGGATCATTAGACACTAAACTGAAACTACTGGCAACCTGTGCCTCCTTCCAGAGCCCCAGTGCCTGCTGGGATTTAATGGAACAGACGCTAAAGTTCAGTTAGCTGTGCGGAACAGAGAACATGCTCAGTGTGTTTCTGACACTCCTGACAGCACCAGATACAACTCTGCTTTAAGAAAAACTGCACAAAACAAAAGGCTGATGTTCGGCTATGAGCTGCCTTTATACCTGTGTGTGTGTGTGTGTGTGTGTGTGTGTGTGTGTGTGTGTGTGTGTGTGTGTATGTGTGTGTGTGTGTGCGGGTGTGTGTTTGTGTATGTGTGTGTGTGTGTGTGTGTGTGTGTGTGTGTGTGTGTGTGTGTGTGTGTGTTTGTGTGTGCGGGTGTGTGTGTGTGTGTGTGTGTGCGGGTGTGTGTGTGTGTGCGTGTGTGTGTGTGTGTGTGTGTGTGAGTGTGTGTGTGTGTGTGTGTGTGTGTTGTGTGTGTGTGTGTGTGCGGGTGTGTGTGTGTGTGTGTGTGTGTGTGTGTGTGTGAGTGTGTGTGTGTGTGTGTGTGTGTGTGTGTGTGTATGTGTGTGTGTGTGTGTGCGGGTGTGTGTTTGTGTATGTGTGTGTGTGTGTGTGTGTGTGTGTGTGTTTGTGTGTGCGGGTGTGTGTGTGTGTGTGTGTGTGTGCGGGTGTGTGTGTGTGTGTGCGTGTGAGTGTGTGTGTGTGTGTGTGTGTGTGTGTGTGTTTGTGTGTGTGTGTGTGCGGGTGTGTGTGTGTGTGTGTGTGTGTGTGTGTGTGTGTGTGTTTGTGTGTGTGTGTGTGTGTGTGTGTGTTTGTGTGTGCGGGTGTGTGTGTGTGTGTGCGGGTGTGTGTGTGCGGGTGTGTGTGTGTGTGTGTGTGTGTGTGTGTGTGTGTGTGTGTGTGTTTGTGTGAGTGTGTGTGTGTGAGTGTGTGTGCGGGTGTGTGTGTGTGTGTGTATGTGTGTGTGTGTGTGTGTGTGTGTGTGTGTGTGTGTGTGTGTGTGTGTGTGTGTGTGTGTGTGTGTGTGTGGCAAAAAATAACTATCTCTGATACAATACAATTCAGATCATCTGTTTGTTAACAGGATGTGAAATTTGAATTGGAGGAAGTAAAATAACTGACAATACATTTTAAAGAAAAAAAAATGCAATTAATTAATACATAAAACATATTACATAGTTAAATATATTATTATAAAAATGATTAAATACTGCAGATTATGGATGTTTATAAATTTGAAAACAATGTGGTGAGATTTAAAGTAAAAATTAAATCAGTTTTGATAGCCGTTAATTGATTTGGCACTATTGGACAGTGTGGATAAATACTAAATCTAACCTGGGGGGAAAATAATGTTTTTTTTTTTGTTTTTTTTACATTTTAAGGAATGAATAGGAATAATTAGTCAAAATGAATGGTGTAATTATGTTCTGTTGTTGTTTCACTGATTTCCTGCCATTCAAATTCCAATTCAAAATCCTGTTTGACTAATGTAATGAACTCATGCATTGAAAAAGAGCCAAACTTTAAATTATGAATTGCTTTCACAGACCACTGTGTGTGTGTCGATCTAGTATGTTGTGCATACAAATTGATTTAGGTAAAGGCAATAGGCCATGCATTCATATGTTTGTTCTTTTGTCTCAGAATGAATGAGTGCTGTGTGTTTCCTGAAGGTCTCCATTTAAAATTGCCGTCTAAAATTGCAGCACTAAGAAATGGGCAGTTTATCACAGATAAATGCATCTGATGCCCGCGAGCCAAACACAGGTGAGTTTTTCACAAGTGCATCTCATTTTATTTTCCCCCATAAGGCTCACTTATAATGCTAGCAAAGTGCATTGCATCAGACATTTTCTAATAACCCTACTAGAGTTTACTTCTAACTTTATAGACGAGTCTCTTTTTATTTTCAGTTTTGAAGACATCTGTGATTGCCAATGAAAGTTCTGCACTTTAATCCATACATTCTTTAAAAAACTAGAACAGAACATGCTGCCAGTTTTGAAGCACAATTTTCAGATTTGACGTCTTTAATGTGTGACTGCTTTAAAGAAGATATTGTTTTATTCCCTTCATAACCCACAGGAGCGTTCGAGGCAAACACACTGCTGATATGTTATGCAAATTCATTTGAATGTACTGTACGAAAGTGGCTGTCACTTCATTTGCTGTAGTTAACTACACAGCAGGCACCTTGTTATCAATTAATAGCACCCTAAATCAATTAATTAGTTCATCCAAAAATGAAAATTTGTTTACATTTACTCACCTTCAGTTTATCCAAAATGTAGATGAGTTTAGAGAAATGTAGCATTGCATCAGTGTCTCAGCAATGGATGCTCTGCAGTGAATGGGTGCCGTCAGAATGAGAGTCTGATAAAAACATCACAATAATCCACAGCACTCCAGTCCATCAGTTAACATCTGGAGAAGACAAAAGATGAAACAAATCCATCGTTTTTAACTTTAAACTGTTGCTAAAATGAGCCAATAATCCATAATAAAGATTCATCCAGTAAAAAACCACTCTCACATCAAAATCCATCCATATATTTCTTTATAAACGGTGCTAGATCTGTGCAGATTTCTCTCCTGATTCAAACTAAACAGCTTTTTAACTGGAGGAAGAGTTATGGATCATGGACCCCTATTTTATTATAATTATAGATTATAAAACAAAAATCTTAATGATTTTTTTATGAATTTCTCTTTTGGCTTCTCCAGATGTTAACTGATGGACTGGAGTGCTGTGGATTACTTGTGCTGTTTTTATCAGCTGTTTGGACTCGCATTCTGATGGCACCCATTCATTTGCAGTAAACAAGCAATGCAATGCTACATTTCTCCAAATATGACGAAGAAACCAACTCGTCTACTGTAGGCCTGAGAATGAGAACATATTCTGTAAATGTTCATTTTTAAGTGAACCATTCCTTTAAGGGACTAAAACAAACATGGCTCGAAATTAAATCGTATAAATTCAGCAAATAAGGCCACGTTGACATTACATGCTGGGAGTTTCTCTCAGAAACTGTTATTTTGCATCTTTTCATACCAGATTCGGGCCACTTGGGGTATTCTGAATCCAATGCACATCCACCATGTGACCTCAGTATGAACCGTCGCATTAACATTCACGCATTTCTGCAACATCACAAGTTACTTCATCGCTCACAGCCGGAGCACCTATACGCAGGAAAAAAGACATGAAAAGAGATGAAAGCAGCAGCAAAGGAAGTCAGCGGGAGTCGAGAGATTTCATTGATACTTGGAGAAACACTTCAGTTGAAGCAAAACTCTAGGGATTGAAACACAGTTAAGACAAATTAATTGCAAAATTGAACTTCTCTTGTTGTTGCAGAAATGCACCTGACGGTGGAGTTTTGTAAATCATGAGCAGGTCATTTCAGGACGGGTGGGATCACGCTGATCGTAGATGTGAAGAAGAAAAAGATCTAAGCCAAGAAATCGAAACAGAGCATTAGAGGCTGTAATGGGAACACAGAGAGATGGCAGAAGATCAGACAAACTCTATTAGATGAGCCGCAACTCACTGGACCTCCTGCAGGAGGCAGGTTTGTTTACATACACATTATTTTATTAGACTGAAAAATGTTGAAACAAACACAAGTCAAAACTTCCAACACATGTAACAAAGGTAACATTGATATTTGATTATTACACTCTGTTTATATATATATATATATATATATATATATATATATATATATATATATTTTTTTTTTTTTTTTTTTTTTTTTTTTTTTCATGTATCTGCTTACCAATGGATCCTTTGTAGTGAATGGGTGCCGTCGGAATAAAGTGAATTTGTGCTCTGCATTTAATTTTTTTGATTTGATGTGATGTTTCAGGTTTTGTCTTCTCCAGATGTTCACTGATGGACTGGAGTGCTGTGGATTATTGTGATGTTTTTATCAGACTCTCATTCTGACGGCACCCATTCACTGCAGAGCATCCATTGATGAGACACTGATGCAATGCTACATTTCTTCAAATCTGATGAAGACACAAACTCATCCTAATCTTGGATGGCCTGAGAGTGAGCACATTTTCAGCTAATCTTCATTTTTTAGGTGAACTACTCCTTTAAAGCATATTGTCATCATTTACTCTTTGTGAAGTTAATGCAACTTGACTATTTTCAACCATGACTCATTTTTACATCAAACTCCTGTCGATATCAAAAGGAGTTATGATGTTTTGAAGTTGTTCTTTTAGCCTCACTTTTTTTCTGGATAAAAAGCCATTTCTTCAGGGTGACATTTCCATAAGTTTTGGATCATTGGATTCAGTGGAAATACAGAGGTTTATGATTTTAAAGCATTATGCTGAGTTTTCTCCTCAGGCTAGGAGCAGATCGGTTGTGAAACAGCTTCATAAATGCATTCTGCATTAATGACGGCCTCATCACATTTTCATTTCTTCTTTTATGGTTTTGCAATAGTTTAGGACAGTTTCTTTTTTTTTCATCCATATAAAGCAGACCTAAAAGTATTTGGACATTAAGCCGTTTTAAGTGTCTGAATGTCACTGTATACAATGATAAAATGACACTCGTTTTAATATTTTCTAAAGCAATGCCATTCAGACATGTTTAGGCAGTCAACATGAAATCAACATGAATTTATCATCATCTTCTTAATCAGACACTTTCAAAATGATAAAATAAGTATTTATTTGGATATCTTGGTTTGATCAAAATATATGTGTTTATTGAAGTAAAATAGGTTATGTAAAAATGTATCAAAATTAAGAAAGTTTTTGCTTAAAAAAGAAAAATAACTGCTAAAATATGGATTTTTGCTTTTGTTTTATGATAAAAATCTTAATTTGAATAATTTTTTAAGAAAACGTAAACATATCATCAAAGTAATTTTGCTTTGAGTAAATGTATCTTGATTTATAAAAGTTTCAATATTTTTTACTGGAAAACAAGTCAAAAACAGTGAGGAAGAATTATTATTATTTAATTTAGATTTATTTATTGTTATAAAAGCACAACTATAAAAAAGGTATAGACATTTATAGACATTTTAAAAAAGATTTATGATAATAAATACACAACAAAATTATGTTTAAAAAAAATTAAATGAAAGTTGAAAATAAAAATAATAATAATTTCAAATGATTATTCAAAAAATATATAATAGTATCTTAATGATATGCAAATAACACTGGAAAATGAGCTTGAAATTGATAAAATCCTAATCTAATGCGTGCACTAATACTAATGCAAATACTAGTTTACATGTTTATTTTATTATTATTATTATTTTTAATGGCTATAAAGATTTTATGATTTTGTTTTAGATTTGTTTCATTAAGTAACCTTTAATTTTTTTATATTTTATGTCAGTTCATGTTACTTTCAAGCCACAAAAATGTATTTTTGATGGTTTCAGTTGTAGTTGACTCTGCACTGAAGTCATCCGAAGTGTCTAATAACTCATTGAAGACCGAATTATTTATGACACACATAAGTGGATGTTTTGCTCATCACAGATCTCTCTTCTGTCCTGTCAGAGAGTTGTTTTGGTCAGCAGCAGCTCCAGCATTAGCACACATGAGATGAACACAAACATCAGCTCTGCACAATCAGACTCATTTGACACTTTCCAGTCTTAGATCTCCAGCCACAGTAACACATCAAAGTGGCTTTCTCTTTGATATAAAATGTTCAGTCATGCAGCGAGAGGCTGAATATCAATTTCCTGGAGTTTGGCATTGTGTTGCATGTGGGAGGCGAAGCAAGCGTTACAGGCTTCAGGGAGCTCACATTACAATAGAAAAAAAAAAGACATTTGGGTCAACAACAAAAATATAATTCTCAGTTTAAAATGTAACCAACAGTATGTTAGTTTTAACCTTTATAATAATTCATTCTTGCATGGAAGTTACTGAAAATAATTCTAGAAGTTGCTGAAATAATATTTTCCATTAAAGCACAAAAGCAGTGTGGTTACTCTTGCGCTTTGAATGGCAGTTGCATTTAAAAATAAAATATTTAAAAATTGCAAAAAACAAATTCCTCATCCCATGATGCATTGCAAATAATAATAAAAAAAGTTTTATTGCTTTTTAAAAAGTGCTTTACAATAGTTGTAAGATTGTTTTACTATTATTTTATGTAAAAATCTAACTGTCCTTAGAATTTGGCCTTATGACAAAATAAAATACAGTAAATTAAGCATTTAAAAATATTTATTATTATTATATCAATAAATGATATTAAATCAAATAAATTAATATTGAATTTAGCAAGGAAGCATTAAACTGGTCAAAAAATTAAAAAAAAAAAAAAAAATATATATATATATATATATATATATATATATAATACTACAAAAGATTCATAAAATTAATAAAAAATAATAATAACAAAAAAAGCTCATTTACAATATTAGCTATTACTGAAATGGTATAATGTAAAGACATAAAAAGCTTTGATCGCAGCAATCAATTACATTTTACAATATATCCACATAGAAAAAACTATTTTAAATTGTAATGATATTTCACAATTTTACAGCTTTTACTGTAGTCACTTTCAAAAATATATTTAAAAAATCTTTCGATTCCCAATTTAAGAAACATAATTATTTATCTATTTTTCAGAGCAAGAAGTAGCCATCATGTGCAGATAATAATAATGCACATGCAAATGCAGTTAGTGCTCATAAGCATTATTCTGTAATAATGTGTGATTTGTTCCTCTAATGAAGCATGTTGAGGACACCTTGCATACAGAATGTGTGTGTGATCTAAGCACAGTGTGTAGGGGACACAGAAGAGCCTTTAAAACAGCAGGGCTCCGATTGGAGTCTGATTCATTATGTATGAAGACGACCACGCGAGCTGAAACAGAACAGTCTTGGGAAATCATTGTGCGTTAGACTGCCATTTCCTCCCTCGAATCCTCACAACATGCAATTTCAGTGTTTTAAA
This sequence comes from Carassius carassius, assembly GCF_963082965.1. Classification (NCBI taxonomy): domain Eukaryota; kingdom Metazoa; phylum Chordata; class Actinopteri; order Cypriniformes; family Cyprinidae; genus Carassius; species Carassius carassius. The sequence continues at coordinate 1,744,258 of NC_081786.1, read as the reverse complement.
TAGCTAAATGTACTCAAATCTAGGCTGGACATAATTAACACTAATAACCTGACCTAAAAAGGCTTCAGAAATAAGTCAGACTGAGAAGAGAAAAGCCATTTCAAAGTTTCTGTAGCCCTTTTTTTTTTCCATCTGTACATTTTTTTTTGTGGCGAAATGCATGTGTGTTTTTTCTCCAGGGATCTTTACAGAAAGTGTCCTATCCTCACTTTGCCTTTTTAACTTCTTTTTTTTTTTTTTTTGCTCCTGGTGGTTTTCTGGGTCCTTAATGTGAAGGGTCGAACACAACCGAGAACACTTTAGAGGAAGAAATGCACTTATGGAGCCATGCAGACTGAAACACCTCAAAATGACTAAAAATAGAGGTGTTTTCAGACAGAGCTCGTGTTTTTGTGTCCTCTGTGCCGTGTTTTTGGGATGAAGATTACCTACACCTGAGTCCATGCGCTCATTTAGATTAAATCAAGCTGCAGTTCTCATCTGGACAGAAAAACCACATCTGGAGCAAAACTGCAGTCCGACTATATTCATATTCATAAATCAAAAAACACATGGAGACTGAATCAGGGTTATTTTAGTATCTTATTTTTGTTACTCTTTAAAATCTAGCTAATTATATTTTTTTAAATAATTTTTAGTATTATATAACTATAATATACTATATTATATTATTACAGTTTTAATTATATTATATTTTATATTTACTCTATTAAAGTTATTATTATATTCTGTATTTTAATACTACATTTAAATAAAAAATTGTTTAGTTATTATTATTTCGTAAAAAAAAGTTATTTTAGTATCATATTTTTGTTAGTATTTTAAATTTAGCAAATTATAATTATATTTTTAATATTAAATGTTTTGTATTATTATATTAATATTATATTATATTATTATATATTTTATTATATTATATTTGTATATTTACTCTATTAAAGTTTTTATTAGATATGTTATTTTAATACTAAATTTTTATTTCAGTTCAAATAAACAAAAAAATATATAAATGTTGCCTTCGAACTGCTTTTTTATTATATTATCTTTAATATGTATTATATTTATTAAAGTTGTAGATTTTAGTGGTCATATCATTTTATAGTTTTTTTTTTTTTTTTTTTTAATATGCCTGCATAGTTTTTTTTTTTTCATTAATTTTTATTTCCGTTTTAATTTTAGTTATTTTAGTTAAACAAACTGAAATTATTCTTGTTGGTTTCATTTTAAAAAGAACGTAACCTTGTTGTCTTAAGATTTTGAGTTCATTAAAAACAAAAAATTCACATCAATAGAAAGAAAGAGGTTAGTTTTATCAATAGAAACACAAAATAAGTTTATTTGCTGTTGGTAACTAGCTTAAATAAAATAGGTTTAAGGGATATTTAAAAATTAAAATTAAACATGCACCCAAACTTACTTTCTTAATTGGCATTCCAGGTGTTTTTTTTTTGTGTTGTTTGTTTTTATTTTTTTTTTTTTTTTGGAGAAATACTCATGTAAGTATGAAGAGAAAAATGCCTTTTTACCTGAAATCTTTCATCAAAATGCAGGAACTGGTTTCAGCTCTGAAATGACTTTTCTTTTCAGTGTAGTAAAGTAAAGACATTTATCATGTTACAAAAAAGAATCACAGTTTTGACAAAAAATATTTAGCGGCACAATTATTTTCAACCAGGGTTATTATTTGAAAACTATTGGTTGAAAACTATTTATTTCACTAAAACCATTAAATCAAACATGTTCATTACTTTAAATAAAATAAAATATTATAACACAAACATATTTTATGTCAGCATATTTCAATATTTTCAATTTTTATATGGTTTATAACTAAATAGACTAGACCTAAAAACTAAATAAAAACAAGTTTTCAACCTCGAAAATGATTAAAATTATCAGCATATAAGAGTGATTTCTGAAGAATCATGTCACTGGAGTAATGATGCTTAAAATTCAGCTTTGATCTTAATTTCACTATATATTTACATAGAAAACAGCTGTTTGAAATTGTAATATTTCTCAGTTTTTGTTGTATTTTTGATCAAATGAAAAAAAAAATCAGCTTTGGTGAACATAAGAGGCTTTTAAAAATCGTTTGAACACTAAATAAATCATGCCATGACTAAAAGCATGGTCCTAAAGCAGTATTCTTTGTGTGTGTGGGGCACAACAGCAGTTGTACAGAGCAGAGGTTCATCTCAGCATTTTCACAGGTGTGTTTGTTCATTCAGTAGAAATGATATTCTGTTTTTGTGCCATTGCACATGACTGCCCTGTTGAAATCCTCACACAGCGTCAGACGGCTCTGGAGAACAGCGGCAAACATGAGCATTAACATGCGATTCACACACACACACACACACATACTACCTGTACAGCTGTCATCACACACCACTGTACCTCAGCGATGAATCAAGCTGATTAAACTGATGTGGGTCATTTTGCATTTCTAGAAACTAGATTGCAATGTGATGTAAAGCCTAAAAGGGTTTATAAAAACATTATACATTAGTAATATCTTTCTTTGTTTCATCACTTGAACAGAAGCCAGCACACAGCATCCAAATGGATCCTCTGCAGTGAATGGGTGCCGTCAGAATTTTACTTAAAAACATTTTAATGATGGATTTGTTCACAGTTTTTGTCTCCTCCAGATGTTAACCAACGGATTACCGTGATGTTTTTATCAGCTGTTTGGACTCTCATTCTGACGGCACCCATTCACTGCAGAGCATCCATTGATGAGACACTGATGCAATGCTACATTTCTCCAAATCTGATCAAGAAACAAACTCATCTACTTCTTGGGTGGTCTGAGGATGAGCACATTCTCAGCAAATGTTCATTTCTTGTTGAACTACTCCTTTAATAAAACAAACTGTACTTCCAAAGAAGCCTGTCAATGAAGGACCAAAAAGTCTTAGCAAAGCATTTAAAGCCAATAAGAGACGAGTCTCCGGAGAAGCTCGACTGCTCCAGCTATTGTCAGTGAAGTCAGGTAGCTGAGAGATCAAACCGTGCCCCCCGCTGTGGCCTAGATAAAGTTGAGATTAGTCTTGTTCTTTTGCAATTAGCCCACATTTCACTTTCCCTGTGTTGAGCAATCTAATAAAGCGATGTGCTCCAGCTCAGGCATCTCTCCAGCGTGGGTTACCGCTGATCTGCATGCATGAGTGACGGCGCACGCAAACGACATCAGCGACAGAGAGATTGCATCCAGAATACATCTTCATTTTCAGGTCATTCAATCATTAGGATTCTGGAAATGTACCCGAGCGAGTGCATGTGAGCGACGCAAATATTCTCCATCCTCAGTTTGACAGCACAGTTTACAGGCTTAAATATACTCGTATATGCATACATAAACACTTATATATTACTGTATGTACATAAGCTAAAAAAAAAAAAACATACAGATTTAAAGTTTAAATGGGGAAGGTTGCTGTACATGAACATTTTATACAGAAACATAATAAATTACACAATTAATTACAAAGAAAAGGCAAGTTACACTGTATTAAACAGTAGAAAGACTGAAATAGTATTTTTTTTTTTGTAAAATGTATACTCTAATAATCTTTGGTTTAATTAAGCTTAAGTTTATTTTTAACTATTTTCATCCACCGTTTATGCATTCAACATGATTTTATTTTTTACAAAGCAATTTTTACTTCCATAACGTGATGTGTGGGGGTTAAATTCAACAGATAATATGCCAGACTTGCTTAACTTTATCTACAAATATAAGGATTTAAACATTTAAATGAAATGTACAAGGAAAAGTTAAAATAAAAATAACAAAAAAATGACATTTTCAAATAAACAATTGCAAAATTGCAGTATGTATTACAAGAAAACACTATTTTATTCTTTTCAATTTCACATTTAAATCAATGTGTTACTTGCTGTTTTTCAATATTTGTCAAACTTAACGATTTCTGAGTGAAAATAGTTTCAAAGTAAATTCATTATACTGGAAGTATATATTTTTTTATTTAATCTGTAAAAAAAAATGAGTTACACTACTGCTCTTTTACTTTTATTCAGAAATAACACATTCAATTGATCAAAAAATAAATCTCAACAATAATAATCAGAAATGTTTCTTGAGCAGCAAATCAGCATATTAGAATGATTTCTGAAGATCATGTGGTCACTACAGTTTTTACTTAATTTTTTAATCTAATAAATGCAGGCTTTATGAGCAGAACAGACACTTGTACAGTTGTACGCCTGCCTTAATTGATTCTGGAGTCAAACTCCGCTTTGACCTGATTTATACGTGTTTATACCCAGAAAAAATAAATTAAAACAAGCATGCACTGTAAAAAAGTACGTTTTGAGGAAACTTAAATTTAGCGAAATTGATGCAATTAGATTTTTAGATGTGTTTGTTCACAATTAACGGCCAATTCTGAAACACTTCTTTGTGAAGGTTTGAAAGCTTTATGAATCATTACTTCAAACCAGTGAAGATCACGTGATCTCAATAAGGGAAGCTTTGCTATGTTTCAATGTCTGTATGAACCCAATCTTACATCAGTTTTAGACATTTTAATGACGCAAAACATTTGCAGTTGGTTTGTAAAATGTGTCCGAACGGAGTTGTACTTGCATTTACGACATTTTGACCAGCAGGTGTCACCAGCGAGTGGCATTTCGTGCCCTTCGAATCAGAGAATCAGCGCACAACTGATTCAGAGTTTTGAAAAGCTTTTTTTTGTTTGTTTTACTATGACGTCACTTTGTATGCGGATCAGCTGTTAGCATCGCACTGGTTCCCTTGATGCAAAGACAATGGGATTTTTCCATATGCTTTTGGATTAAAAAAAAGCTCTGCGTTCAATCATAGCTCGTGAAACTTACGCGTTTTGTCACAAAATAATATAACTTTGATGAATTTTTAATAAAAGCGCTTAGAACTCTTAAGCTAAACTAAGTCTATAAACAAACTACAGCACCACCACAACGCTTCCCATAACTTTTTCAAACTTATTTTTAACACATCCAGTGAAAAGGATTTAGTCTGTATATGAATTTCAATCCAGTCTACATGAACCTTTTCATATAACCTGGAAAAAAATACACAACTAGAGCCAAACTAAAACTGAAATGACACATCAGTGTAAACTGATAGTATAGTGAATAAATGAAATAATCATAACTAAATGACATACGAATCCATGTATTTCTGTACATTTTTAAATAAAATGCATTAAAAGTTAATAAATCCTTGATTATATTTTTTTATTAAAAACGTGTCTCCACGTACTATTCAATAAAATTCTAGTGCATTTAATCAAATAAATAACAGCAGAGTGAGCGAGTTTTCGGATATGATAAGATTAAACTTATTTTAGAGAATAATGTACCACATTTCAGCTGTCGTTTTGTTAGGGTGGATGCACAAAATGTTATTTTATCCTTGCTTCTAGAAAATCCTCAATCCATATGCTTTGTAACAGCCTCATGTGGCTTTAAGCACTATGCATTGGTAAAGTTTCACTTTCACTGTGACTAAGCTGGTAAATGTGGTGTCTACATTGAATAATCGTAATATGAGTTTATCTCACGAACCCAGAGTCTCCACATCAGTAGCATTTTATATCCGAAGACTTGTTGAATTTGGGGCGAAGCAAAAAACATTTTTGAACAACATTATAAAATAGGGAAAACTATTAATTGGTTATTCTATAATTAACTGATCCACGGACCTCATTCTGCTGCATGACTGGATTTAATAGGGAAGCTGCAAAAACGTGAGTAAAACAAACAATAATTAGTTTAAACTAACGGTTGTTGGTCTTGATTACAACTTACCAAAGATCTAGGGGTCCATGGAAATTGAACTGCAGCCAGAAATTGTGTTTCCTAAAATTTATACTGTAGAAACCTTAACATTTTAGCAATGTTGTTCCATTTGAAATTCTTTGTTCAGAACTGTTTATTTGGTACAACTTCATTTTTGTATGTGGTTTCAAATAAATCACCTTTGTAGCATTAGGGACTATAAAACTGCAAAATATAAAGTTGCTATTTTTTGCATGTCAGATGTTAATTGGCCTAAAGAAAGGAAGCAACTTAAACTCTCGAGTTTGCACAGAGCAGTCGCTTTGAACCTCTGAGTCAATTAACACTGATCATAAAACATCAAGAGCGGAAGTCCAAAGTCAAGCTCCCGCCAAACTGGACTGAGCGTTTGAAGCCGAGATGGTTTTCAGGCTCGACGGGGAGTTCGAGTTCACAGCCTAAAGTCTGACAGCACCAATGAACTTCAGCGAAGCCAGAAAAAGACTGAAAAGAGGATGAAAAAGAATATCCTGCCAAAGGGAACACCTATTAAAATGTGTTGAAGCGGATCCCCACCTAGTTTGCTTCCTTTCATCAAAGCTCAGGTTTAATCCTGATTATCATTACATAAACGTTTGATTTGAGCAAAGCCTTTCCACTTCCATCAGGAGTGAGACTAAGTGAAAGGGTGTTTCATTAGAAACAGCCGCCTGCAGCAAGCACAAAAACGTGGTTTACGGGCCATGAGCTATTATTTTTTTAAAAAAATAACAGCGGGATATTTTCTCCAGTAAATGAGATGACGTGACCGACTGCAGGAAAAAACAGATTAACATTAATAGCACGTCACATCCTTCATCCCCAAGCAACGAGGAGGCTGTGGAAAACCAGTGGATATATGAAGGAGCTCACCTTAAATTCATCTTCCTCGCTGTGATGGGAAGCTGCTCAATTCAAAGCAGTTAATCTGCAGTCAAGCTGCTACTTAAAGACCCCAATCAGCAGGGGGTCAATGCCTTTAGCTTTGGGCTCTATATTCTAGTAAAATAATTTAATAGTATGCAAATATAAACCCTTAAGGGACAGTTCCTCCAAAAATTAACATTCTGTCATTATTTACTCCCTCTGTTGTTCCATATCTCTTACCCCTTCCTGTTTCAATTTGACATATCATATCAACAACAAATCAATAATTTAAGTATCAGATTACATCAAAGTAAGAAATATACAAATAAGAGTATTTTTGCTTGAATGCATGAATATTCAAAGTACAAGTAAAAAAATAAAATAAAACTGTACAATCATTATACATGTGAATCTGTCATCTATTTATCTATCTATCTTAGTTATAAGATACAGGTATTTCATAAGTTCAACATTGCTGTTTTTATTAACGTGTTTGTATGGTGGGGGAACAAAATTGTCTTAAAGCACAACTAAACCTTTAGAACCTTTAAACTCTTTTAGAAAACAGAATTAGCTTGAATTGTTACAATTAGAAAGATGATGCAATGAAAAGAGGATAAACATTTCAATGCAGAGTGTAAGAAGAACACAAGGCAAGTGTGGCCTTTATGTTGGGACATCTTGCTGAATGCAACTCTTGACCAAGAAGAACATAAAAGGCACGAAGTGGAAATCATGACTGTATGAAGGACATCATGGATTCTTTGAAGTATCAAGCCATTTTGGCAATAATTGTGATGCTTTTGGTGCAAAGACTGAAGATGATGATCAATGGACTTTCCTGCAGGACAGTATGCATCCAAATCTGCTTTGGTTTAGGGATCAGTCGTAGAGTGTTCTTGAGTGGCCTCCATATTTAATTCAAATTTAAATATTTTGGTGAATTTGAAGTGTTAATGTGAAAGCCAAATATTATCAGTGATCTGAATGGGCCAAGATTGCAGTAGATAGGTGACAGAAGCTTCTGACTGCTTCCCCCAAGCAGTGTTTATCGGTGGTTTTAAACAACAAAGACTGCACCAATTTTGACTTTTGGGAGTTGAATAATTGTTAACATTAATTTTTAGAGCAAATTCATAGAATTACTCAAATGTGTGTTCATAAACGTTCTCGAATAGTGTACTATTGCCTTTAATGAGTTGTTTACATAAAATGTTGTTCTCTGCAGCATAATGTCTTGCAGGTCACGGGGGTTGAATATTTTAGTTTCACCTGTACACACACACACACACACACACACACACACACATTTATTTAACTTTTAGTTTTAGTTATTTTACATCTGATGAGAAATGTTGAATTTAGCTGAAATAAATCGTTAACTACTAACCCTGATTTAAAATTTAATAAATAACACTTATTCAGGAAGGATGCATTAAAGTGATCAATAGTGAAAGTAAAGAAATTTATACAAAATATTTCGGTTTCAAATAAATATTATTCTTTCGAATTAGTGAAAATACATTTTAAATTATTACAACAGAAAATAGATATTTTAAACAGTAATAATAATTATTATTACTATTATTTGTAGTTGTATTGTATTTCATGAAGAAAAAAAATCTAACTCAAACTTATTTTTGAGAATGTTAATATAAATGTTCAAACCCAAACACACTGATTCACTATAATGATTGTAACTTACATATGATTAGGACAATTTAGTGTGCGGTTATTGATTAACCTGTTGTAACGATAAACCTTTGTATTCATCCGGAAGAAGGAGGCGGGAACCGGCGGACAATCAACAACATTTTAATAATTTAAAATAAACACAAAACAGCGCACCAGCCCCTCACGGACGACTGGTGCGCGCAAATAAAACCAAAACACAACTAAAAGCCCAGGCCTGGTCCTCTCTCGTCCTTCATTGTCGTCGCTCCAGTTTTATATCCTTCCATCTCCTCCATGGGCCTCGAGACCGGTGGGACGAACAGGTGTAGTTCATCTCCAATCACTCCCCCGGCCTCGCTCCCATGTCCCTCGGCCCCGCCCCACTCGTCACATACCCCCATCGCCCCTCGCAGGCCGGGGGGTACTCCCGAGACTGCGCTCTACACCCCCCCCCCCCTCCGCTCACGGGGACCTGCGGGAACCTGGGGGTAGGACAGACGAGGCGAGAGAAAAGGAGATGGAAGGAGGAGCGACAGAGACGAGAGAGGGGAGAGAGGAAAAAAAAAAAAAAAAATTCTGGTTCCCAGACGCACCGCTGCTCGGCCCTCCACCAGCTGGGCAATCTCCTCCGCGGTGCCTGGCGGTGGCACTGGACGGCCCTCGGCGGACGGCACGACACTCCTCCGCCGCCCGGTGGACGGCGACGGCTCCTCCGGTTTTGGGCAGCCGGCAGGAGTCCCCCGTTCCCTGCTCCTCCCCGTTCCGGCGGAGGCAGCAGGCTCCGGCCACCTGGCGAACGGCGCCGACTCCTCCGCTCCCTCACGGACGGCAGCCGTCTCTCCACATCGTGGGCGGCCGGAAGCGAGCTCGCCCGTCCCCGGCAACTCGCTCCAGCCCACCGCCTCGAGCGTCCATGGCGGCACACTCCTCGCCAGCTCGATGGCACCGCGGATTCACCACAGCGGCGAGGGATCTTCAGCAGCGCGTCCCTCCTTCTCCCGGGTTTCGGCACCACTGTAACGATAAACCTTTGTATTCATCCGGAAGAAGGAGGCGGGAACCGGCGGACAATCAACAACATTTTAATAATTTAAAATAAACACAAAACAGCGCACCAGCCCCTCACGGACGACTGGTGCGCGCAAATAAAACCAAAACACAACTAAAAGCCCAGGCCTGGTCCTCTCTCGTCCTTCACTGTCGTCGCTCCAGTTTTATATCCTTCCATCTCCTCCATGGGCCTCGAGACCGGCGGGTCGAACAGGTGTAGTTCATCTCCAATCACTCCCCCGGCCTCGCTCCCATGTCCCTCGGCCCCGCCCCACTCGTCACACCTGTGTTTACAGAACAACATTCTACGCCATTCTACACCACTGTTAGTTTTGAAAACAAACAAACAAACCCAATAGTGCTAGTTTTGTTGGAAAATGCATTTAGTTTAGTTGTCACTACCTGATTTACCTCCCCATCCCTGCTTCTCTGTCTTGCTCATATCATGGCCAAACACGCCGGGGAGATTTGCTCGTCTCTGCCACTGAGGGATGCAGTCGCTGCCTACAGTATGTGGTGCTTTTGGCTTCTAGAAAGTGAAGAGCGCTCGGGCCAAAGGCTAGAAAGCCCATATGGTGCTCAGCACACACGGAAAGAGGCTTCACAGCACTCTCGGCCTAATGCAAATCCTCAGCGCTTATCAAACAGAAGAGAGGGACTATTAGCAGTGATTGGGGTTTGTGTGCTGTGTGTGTTTTATCTGTACAGGCAGCACAACACGTCCTGTTCCACTTCAGCTTCTGCCGAAGCACTTCACTGGCTTCATGCTTCTTCACGCTCACTGTCCATTTGCAGCTTCACGTTCGCCCAATTTTTATTATTTATTTATTATTTTTGCCCTGGTGGAGCTTTGCTCAGAAAAACTAGCAGATATGTGACCTGACCGAGTTTCTGGTCCGTGGGGAAATGGACAGCTTTTTTAACAGATTCACTGAAATGCTTTAAAGGTGAAGTGTGTCATTTCAGCACATCTTTCACTGGATGGGCTCAGGGTTATTTCCTTCGCTTCACAGTAACTACATTATACGAACATGAAAAATTCCACTGAAACATTAATTAGTTGATGTTCATTTCAAATAACATACTGTATTTACTTATGCTATTAAAATCAAAAGTTGTATCTGTTAATACTATTGAATGGACCTTAGCTAACATGAACTAACAACAAACAATGTATATTTATTATCTAATATTAGCAACAATAAAAAAAAAAATCCATAAAAATGGAATTGATAGTTTTGGTTAAAGCATTAATTAAAGAACTAATGAGACTTTATTGTAAAGTGTTATTGAAAGCATTTTTTTGGTTTCTTAAAATAAAATAAACTAACTGCAATAAAAACACTTAACACTTAAACTTACTTTGTTTCAGCTAATTCCCAAGGAAACATTTCTCACGTTTCATTTTGTTTAACTTTATGTACTAAAATAACTACAACTAAAACTGAAGTAAAAAATTTAAATAAACAAGACATATAACATTTTTTTTAAATAAAATTTAAATGAAAAACAGAAAATATACAAATAAATGCAAACTAATAATATAAACTAGAATTATTATTAATGATAAATCTACAAGTATATAGTTATTAATAAATACTTTAAGAATCAATAATTAATGTTGTTGATTGCATATTAAGCTTGGAAACAAGAAAAGCCTGTATGGTATTTTTGCTTTTCCACTGGTTTGGGTCAGCATTAACTTGTTGACCTGGCATTCAAAGAAACTTAGTTTATGGACATGTTTAGTTTGATCATGACGTCTTCAAACAAATGTAATGCTTTTGACAAGGTGAAGTGCAAAGTTATTATAAATACATGTGCAAAATAACTTTGATTTTATATTTTGCATCACTAAGTTCAACATCTCATGTCATTTCAGAAAACCAAGAACATTTCCAGGTCATATTTCACTGCAAAAAGTGTGGATAATTATATTTTTGCTTTTCTAGTTGGATAAACAGCACTTAACTAGAGATCAGTTAAGTGGTAAACTAAGTGCTCAAAGAAACCAACAATTTTAGTTTGAATATGAAGTCTCCATATTCATAAAAGTTGTGTACTTTTGTACACTTTAGGTACTAATATGTGCACATTAGATACAAATATGTACCCTTAAGATACCAATATGGTATACCTTTTGACAAAATAGTGCTCCAGTGACAACTATTGTATCTTTATTTATGAGAGTCAAATGCAATGCTTTTGACTGGGTCAAGTGCAAAGTTCAAAAATGCACGTTAGAAATAACACTGATTTAGCATTTTCTGAAGAAACTTCAGGTACAGTAGGTCATGTAATCTCAGAAAACCTATCAAGATCCCTTCCGGTTCATATATCACTTCCAAAATAAATCACTAACACATAAATCACAGCGATGGCACAGAAGAACCATTTTTGGTCCCCAAATATACTTTCAGTGACCAGTTCTGAAAAGAACCATTTTTTCCTTTGTGTGAAGAACATTTGATATTGGTATACTGCATCCCTAAAATAAATAATTAGAAAAATTGAAAACAAGATTAAAGATACGTTGTTTGCACTCTGATCTGAATGTAAACAATGTATCCGCATACATATGTTGCAAACGTAGTTTACATATGAGATACTCTCCAAAAGGACAAACTGTTTAAAAAAGTCATTATTTTAGTTTTCTTCGCGCACAAAAAGTATTCTCTTAGCTTCGTTAAAGTAAGATTGAACCACTTGATGTCACATGGATTATTTTAACGATGTCCTTACTACACTTCTAGACTTTGATCATGTTAGGGAGGGTAAGAGAGCTCCTGGAATTCATCAAAAATATCTTAAATTCTGTTCCGAATTTGAATAAAGGTATTACAGGTTTGGAACGACATGAGGGTGAGTAATTAATGACAGAATTTTCATTTTTGGGTGAACTATCCTTTTAAGAAAGCCTGAAAACGTCTCTGTTACAGGCATCACCAAAGGATTCTGAAAGTTTAGGGAAGCTCAATTTATAGCATCTCCGAAAACCATGAAGTGCCTTGTTTCCATGGGAACTGCAAAGCAATCGAGATGAGGTTACCCACCTGACATCAGTGAGATCCCACAGCACCATCACAGTCTACAGGCAGGAACTTTAAACCTTTTTTTTTATTTATTTTATTTATTCGTTTATTCCAGGCAATGGCACAAAAAAAGTACAAGGTAGACAAATATAGTTAAATCTTATAGTGCAAAAAAAAAAAAAAATTGGTGGGGTTACCACAAGTAACAAGTAATTGTTATAACAACAGTTTATACCAACAATGTAATAGGAATAAACAATGCCAATAATGGTAATGGACAATATACCAACGATGGTAATGGACAATATACCAACGATGGTAATGGACAATATACCAACGATGGTAATGGACAATATACCAACGATGGTAATGGACAATATGCCAACGATAGTAATGGACAATATACCAACGATGGTAATGGACAATATACCAACGATGGTAATGGACAAAATACCAACGATGGTAATGGACAATATACCAACGATGGTAATGGACAATATACCAACGATGGTAATGGACAAAATACCAACGATGGTAATGGACTATATACCAACGATGGTAATGGACAATATACCAACGATGGTAATGGACAATATACCAACGATGGTAATGGACAATATACCAACGATGGTAATGGACAATATACCAACGATGGTAATGGACAATATGCCAACGATAGTAATGGACAATATACCAACGATGGTAATGGACAATATACCAACGATGGTAATGGACAATATACCAACGATGGTAATGGACAATATGCCAACGATAGTAATGGACAATATACCAACGATGGTAATGGACAATATACCAACGATGGTAATGGACAAAATACCAACGATGGTAATGGACAATATACCAACGATGGTAATGGACAAAATACCAACGATAGTAATGGACAATATACCAACGATGGTAATGGACAATATACCAACGATGGTAATGGACAATATACCAACGATGGTAATGGACAATATACCAACGATGGTAATGGACAATATACCAACGATGGTAATGGACAATATACCAACGATGGTAATGGACAAAATACCAACGATGGTAATGGACTATATACCAACGATGGTAATGGACAATATACCAACGATGGTGATGGACAATTTACCAACGATGGTAATGGACAATATACCAACGATGGTAATGGACAATATACCAACGATGGTGATGGACAATATACCAACGATGGTGATGGACAATATACCAACGATGGTGATGGACAATATACCAACGATGGTGATGGACAATATACCAACGATGGTAATGGACAATATACCAACGATGGTAATGGACAATATACCAACGATGGTGATGGACAATATACCAACGATGGTGATGGACAATATACCAACGATGGTGATGGACAATATACCAACGATGGTAATGGACAATATACCAACGATGGTAATGGACAATATACCAACGATGGTAATGGACAATATACCAACGATGGTAATGGACAATATACCAACGATGGTAATGGACAATATACCAACGATGGTAATGGACAATATACCAACGATGGTAATGGACAATATACCAACGATGGTGATGGACAATATACCAACGATGGTGATGGACAATATACCAACGATGGTGATGGACAATATACCAACGATGGTAATGGACAATATACCAACGATGGTAATGGACAATATACCAACGATGGTAATGGACAATATACCAACGATGGTAAGGAAACACTCAGCACATGTTCAAACTATGAGACAGAATACAACAGCAATTTAAATTAAAGACCCTCATCTCTGTATTTTAACCAGACCCAATGTTTATATAACAGTTTAAATTGATGAATAGTTTGGCATTGCTTTTGTTGCAAGTCCAGTTTGTTCCAGAGTTTCACTCCACATACAGACACACAATAATATTTACGAGTGGTTTGGGCTCTCGGTAATAATTTGTTAAATGCTTTATATAAGACTATTGATGTATTATATTTTACAAGATCATCAAATTTTAGCAACTTTGACTGCGTAAACAGATTATGAGTATGTTCTAGAAAACCAACCTTGTGAATGATCCTCACAGCTCTTTTCTGCAATATAATCAGAGGTATTATTGTGTTCTGGTAAGTATTTCCCCACACTTCAACACAAAAAGTAAGGTATGGTAGTACCAGGGTGCAGTATAAAGTACGGAGTGCATTTTCATCAATTTCCATGACAATTTACTGTCAATTATTACTCCCAAAAATGTAATATCACTCACAATTTCAATTTGGATACCATCAATACTTATTCTCTGTTCAGACATTTTGTTGCAATTACCGAACATCATTACCTTAGTTTTATTTATATTCAAGGATAATTTATTTGTGTCCATCCACTTTTTTATTATCTTTAGTTCCCTGTTTACCATATTTACAAGCTCATTATATTCATTACTACTGTAAAATATATTCGTGTTGTCTGCAAATAGTATGAATTTCAGTACTTTGGATGTATTAAACATATAATTTACTGTATATACACATTAAACAGTTTTGGCCCTAATACTGACCCCTGGGGGACACCACAAACAATGCCAAGAGTATCTGATAAATACTGACCCATTTTAACAAACTGTGACCTCCCTGTTAAATAACTTTTTAACCAATCTCCAGCCAGCCCCCTAATTCCATATCTTTCCATCTTTTTTAATAGAATTGAGTGATTAATAGTGTCAAAGGCTTTTTTTAGATCAATAAAGATACCAACTGCATACTTTTTTTGCTCCAGTGCATTAGTGACTTCTTCAATAGCTTCAGTTATTGCCATTGAGGTAGTTCTTTTGGACCTAAAGCCATACTGACCATCATTAATTACATGATGTTTCTCAAGAAACTTTTCAAGTTGAGAATTGAAGAGTTTCTCTAAAATTTTTGAGAATTGAGGCAAAAGAGAGATTGGTCTGTAATTAGTAAAAGCGTGTTTGTTATCATTTTTGAAAAGTGGAATTACTTTAGCGATTTTCATTTTACTTGGAAAGCAGCCAGTCTGGAATGACAAGTTACAAATATAAGTTAAGGGTTTTACAATATTCAGTATAACTTTTTTAATCAATGTCATACTGATACCATGACAGTCAGTGGAGGACTTACTTTTACATTTCCACACAATATTTGTCACTTCCTGTTCATTTGTAGCTGAGAGGAAGAATGACAAAGAATTCGATAGATAAAACGTTCGATAGTTGACTTTGCGACTCCACTGTCTGGAATATCAGCGGCCAACTTAGGGCCAACATTTAAAATTCTTCACCATTTTCATTAATAAAGACTTATGACTTCTAAAACAAAGATGCAAATATGCAACACGTCAGATCAGATACGATGACTGCAACTGGACTAGTAACTGATAAGTGATGAAACACTCATGTGATTTATAATGTTGGCCATGAATGTTGCACTCATGCATTCATGGTGAATTATTTTTATTTTTTTGATAAATCCTCAAATCTATTATGTACCAATCTATTGCAATTCTGACCGAATTCAATACAGGCAAACCTTTTTCCTCTGTGGAGCTTCTCGGTGTGTTTTTGCAGGGAATTCAGTGTGGAACAAGAGAGCTGTGAAAATCCACCGCTATGAATCACTGCAGTATTATTGATTAACTGCCTTCCAGAACAATTAAAACCTTGAAGAGAGTAAACCTACCCTTTTTTTCATTGGGTGAATCTTCTAAAAACATTTACAGGTCGCATCTCAGCTCAGAATCTTAATTTTTCAGAGGCACAGATCCATCCTCCTCATGCAGTTTACCTAATTTGCCTCAAGCCTAATTTCACAGTCACTGTTGCAAGTTTCCACCTGACGTTGAGATTATTATCTTGTGTGTCAAATGAGGTGTTTCAAAAGGAAACTTCAATAGGTTTCCTGGCACACAGTCCCTGTAAAAAAAAAAAAAAATGATAAAAAAAACACAAAAAAAAACACCAACCCTCAAAACATTATTTAATTTGTATGTTAATGCATGAATTCAATTTCAATAATGTGGAGGGGCTCGAATGGGTTTGTATTATGATTAAAAAAAATACAGTGAAAACAATTGAGGATTACTGGAGACAGACACTGCACAATAAAAGTCATCTTTCATTCATGTGTGCAGTGTGAGCTGCATGTTACATAGAAATGCCATAAATTATTTTATACATGCGGTTTCCAGCTGCTTCTGAATACTGAAAAATGTCATATATATATATATATATATATATATATATATATATATATATATATATATAGGGTATTCTGTCAACCCTTTTTTTTTATTATTATTAAGATTGATCAATTAAACAAATTGTTCATCCAAAAATTTTTACATTTGTTTGCCATCCAAGACAGATGAGTTTTGTATTTTCATCAGATTTGTAGAAATGTAGCATTGCATCAGTGACTCATCAATGGATACTCTGCAGTGAATGGGTGCCGTCAGAATGAGAGTCCAAACAGCTGATAAAAACAATCACAATAATCCACACCACTCCAGTCCATCAGTTAACATCTGGAGAAGACAAAAGCTGCATGTTTGTAAGAAACAAATCCATTTGAGGACCTTTTTAACTTCAAACCGTTACTTCTGACTAAAAAAAAATGAGTCCATAATCCATAATACATCCATTAAAAAAGTCCATCTCCTGTTGCCTTTCACATCAAAATTCAACCATATAATTGTTCAGAGCTGATTATTGTGATGTTTTTATCAGCTCTTTGGACTCTCATTATGACAGCACCCATTCACTGCAGAGCATCCATTGATGAGCAGGTGATGGAAAGTTTCTCCAAATCTGTTCCCATTTTGGCCTGAGAGTGAGCACATTGTATATTTTTGGGTGAACTATTCCTTTTCCTTGCCCTGTAGACACTGATCTGATCCACCTGAAAAAAAAAAAACTCCCTGGTAAAAGAGAATAATTTCACTGCATCAACTCTATGGTGTTGAGCCAAAACTACAGAGTCAAGCTCAGCAAACAAGCAGTCAGAAACCATGTCAGAGAGCTAATTAAGGGTCTGAAGTGTGAGGCAGCTGGTAATCCTGCTCACTTCTGTGTATCAGCATCAAACACTGCAGAAAATCTGGATTTTGCAAAGGTCAGTTATGTCCAGCAGCATCTTCAAAACAAGAACGGGATATTTATACACTCACAGCAAATGCCTTAATAGCATATTCTGATAAGATTCCCAAAAAATCATAATTTTTCTTTTTGGTCCCACACATAAAAAAGGGTTAAAACACACGCTAACTGAGGTGATTTTCTGCAAAAACATTTGATTGATAAATTAAACTTCATGTCACTCAAAAATATTTCTTTTAAATGATTTCTGAGTTTTAGCAGGTTTATTTTGATGCTTGTTCCTATTGCAACAAAATCACAGGCGTTTTTACTAAATGACAAACACACAGAACAACTCAAAGTCTCATTAATCTGTATTAATGATTGCTCAAGTAAAGAAAATAATTGTTTAATCATCAAGATCCTTCAGTAAATCAAGCTGCTTTGATTCTCACATCAGCTCAGGCTCTTTTCTGCAGATTTCCTCAGATCTCTTCTCAACACAAACTGTGTTCATTCCATCACGCTGACGCAAAGATTCAGAAGCCACAGAACATCAGATGCGACTTTCATGTGTTAAACAAAACCTCCCTGTAAACTGTTTGTTTGGCCTGTTTCTGCTTCTTGCATACTATTTTAGTCTTTAGATACTTATACAAACAACAGATTATAACCCAGCTATGACAACATGACACCTTAGGATATTAGAAAGGGGTTAGATGTGTCATCGAACAAACCCAATAATGTTCGTCATAATATATTTAGAAGGAATCCATCATATGCAGAAAAAATGTGATAAGCATTTATTATGCAAAAAAAAAATCCTTTCATGTCAAAAGTAATGCTCTATATGGAAAGCAAAAGTAATTTGATGTCAAAGAAAATGTATCCAATTTTTCCAAGTCTAACTAAATAACAAACATATTGGTAAACTATATGAAACTATGACACTAATATATATATATATATATATATATATATATAAATAAACAACTTTCTTGATAAATGTGTATACTGCAACACAAATAATAAAAAAATGCTATATACATATAAAATATGTATTATCTTTACAGAGAACAAAACGTGCAGCCATAGACACTGAAGAAAAAGAGAAAGTCTACAGCGCTACCTGGTGGACATTTGGCAAATTATATAGAGCTGTTGAGCTGCTGGCTGTTGATTACTTATAGCTGTAAGAATAAAAGTTGGTCATTTTTCAATAACCATTCACAGTGCCTGCACTTCCACTTGTGGGTCGCATAGTCTTAATTTAGTCTTAATTTTTTCCCCTCCGTTGAACATAAAATATGGTGTTAAGCATAATAACAACCTCACTTTTCATTGCACCTTTTTTCACTGTCCATGGTGCTGAATCTGAAAAGGGTCAGATAGACAGCTGTCAATCATCTTACATTAACTGACACCTTACACTGCATTCAGGTTATACATTTTAGCAGTTCATACAATCATGATAAAATCACTACCAACATAGTTATTGCAATAATGAAAAATGACTAGCTATGTAAAGCGTGCAATAGTTAGCAGTGGCTAATAAATTAGTTTTACTGAACAGAAAATACAACAAAAACATGACAGAGACATTGCATGTGTGAATTTCACTAGTTTCAATCAAAGAAATTAAACACTACTTGTTAAAAAAAAATCTTCAAATATTTGCTTCTATCCATTCAACTTCTCATGATAATGTGGCAGAACTCGATTTAACTAACCAATCATTTAATTCAAAATTAGGTGAAATTGCAATACATTTATCAACTTTTTCGTGTAAAATATCTTTACTTAATGTTGATACTATTTGTAGGATTTATTTTTCTTCAGATCTTGGATGTAGTATTTCGTTTCTTTGATTACATGTGTAAATTTAATCAGAAACATATGAATTTAAATGTGCTCGATTGTCGACATCTGCTGTCTGGAGCTTCACCGAGCACCACCACCACCATCATCCTCCTCCTCATCCTCCCCACCCCTCAACCTCTCCCTGCGGGAACGACAATATCCAGCTCTTAAAATCCCCAATTTGGAATTGCAAATCCTCACCAAAGGACCAGGTCGAGCGACATAAATTGCCACATTATTTCTTTAATGGCGTCAGAAACGCGTCTCAGGCTCTCGTTATCGTACAAGAGGTATGGCGGCTAATCAGACGCTCTGTGAATCCGCATCAGTCAGATTTTCAATGCATGCGTTTGATATGATTGTAATACGCTCATTTAAGCATAAAACCGATCTTACATAGTCATTCAAAAGAGACATATGAGCGCATACGTTGCACAAATAGCCTAATCAAATCGTTTTTGCAAACAGGATTAAGCGATGAAATTCAATTTCAAAATGCATGTCGGAATGGACAGACTAATTTGAAGGCGCTGGTTGCATTGGTGTGCGTTTGTGATTACTGGATGCTGAGGAGTCTGGGAGAGTTTGAGGTGGTCCACACCCCGTCATTGTTCCAGCCATGTCCCCTCCAGCATCCGCTGCGACAGCAAGTGAGAGCAGCACCACCACTGTGTTCGAGGACGACCCAGACGGCACTAGAGAGGAGGTACACAATAACTGATGCTGGTTTCATTTTGCAGTCATGACGATCAATGAATGGCGCGTGATAAGTGAAACAAGAAATGTAAACATGAGCATCGATGTTTACATTATGGAAGCATGCATGTTTATGGACATCACTGCGTGAGAATGCATGAGCAAAGACTTGCTTTATCAAATAATAGGCGGACAGTTCGACTAGTCTTTGCTATTGTAAGCAATAGAGGTAAACCCATGACACTACATAACAAATGGCAACCAGTATGACACCTAATGTCATGTCAGACATTAACAATGATGATTGATCACATAATCAACCATCATAGTGATGAAACAATATACTGACTAGGCCAATATGTGGTCATGTTTATTTGGCAGAGTACTTCTGGTGTAGTACTTAAATTCAATTCAATTCAAGTTTATTTGTATAGCGCTTTTTACAATACAAATCGTTACAAAGCAACTTTACAGAAAATTATGTTTCTACAATATTTAGTAGTAGCTAGTAGCATGAAAGCATGCAAAAAACTTTTAGAATCAGCTAATACCAAGCTGGGAGACTAGAAAACCAGTTTAGGCTTGCTTCAACAAGGTTGTGTCAGTTTCAAAATCTAGAAACAGCTTTGGATTTGATTTTGTATTATATTTTTTTTTTATGAATAATGACCTTTTTCGATTTCTTTTAGGGAATTGTGTAGTATTTAGTGAATATTTTGGTAAATATTGTTAAAATTATGCATTTAATTTCAAAACATGAAATTGAATTCTTACACCTAACTAATTTACATTAAAAAGAGGAGTCCTCTCCAGAATCCAATGAGAGGAACATCAAATATAGTGTTCAAAATGGAAAATGGACAAAAAAAGTAAATTCGATAGTTTAAAATGAGCTCAATATGTTCACAAAAAAAAAAAAAAAAAAAAAACGAACAAACTAATTTAGATTCAAAAAAGAAAGTTCAAGATTCAATGAAATAGCAAAAAGACAGATTACCAAAAAATATATATATTTACAGAAGACATATGATAAAAAAGTGACATTACAATCTTAAATGATCATATATCCAGCATGCATCTGACATAGTATCACATGCACACAGGCGTATGGTAGCATTATCTAGATTTTTTTATTATATTCAGATATTTTAGCTATATGTGCTGCTCTGTGATGATGATGAGATGCTGCATGAATATAAACCAGTAAAAGGATACAAATTCATCTTTATTTCAAAAAACATGCATGACACTGCATTAGCATAATTCACTGTACTCACTGTTTCCATGTCCTTTTGAACTCATCTGCATTCTCTTTGTTCTTTTGTGGTTGATGAGCAGCAGAGGCCTGTGAATCAGTCACTGAGCAAGTCCATGTGCAGAGAGGTGTTCTGGAAATGCCTGCTGCTGTCTATGCTCATGTACGGCTGCATGGGAGCCATGGTGTGGTGCCACGTCACCAAGGTCACACGGTTGAGCTTTGACAGTGCCTACAAAGGGAAGTCCATGATGTATCATGACAGTCCCTGCTCTGATGGCTACATCTACATCCCCCTGGCCTTCCTCATCATGCTTTATGTCGTTTACCTGGTGGAATGCTGGCACTGCCATGCCAAAAATGAGCTTCAGTATAAAGTCCACGTGGAGGGGATTTACGAAAGAGTCCAGAGGATGCAGCAGGCCAAGCCTTGCATCTGGTGGAAGGCGATCAGCTACCACTACGTTCGGCGGACGCGGCAAGTCACGAGGTACCGCAACGGAGATGCATACACCACCACACAGGTGTATCACGAGAGGGTGAACACGCATGTAGCCGAGGCAGAGTTCGACTACAGCCACTCTGGAGTTAAGGATGTCTCTAAGCAGCTAGCTGATCTGGAAAAGTCAGCCATCACCAAACTGAGGTTCACCAAGTGCTTTAGCTTCGCCAACGTGGAGTCCGAAAACTCTTATTTGACCCAACGTGCAAGGTTCTTCACCGACAACGAAGGACTAGATGATTATATGGAAGCTCGGGAGGGGATGCACATGAAAAACGTAGACTTCAAAGAGTACATGATTGCCTTCTCCAACCCCGACCACCATCCTTGGTACATCTCCAACTACATCTTCTGGACAGCGGCATTTCTTACCTTATCCTGGCCGTTACGAGTGCTGACTGAATACCGCACGGCTTATGTCCATTATCGTGTGGAAAAGCTCTTTGGTGCCGACTACATACCTGTGACGCCCTGCGATGAGAGACCTTACAGTAGACGCATCCCAAGGGTCAACACCATCGACAGCACCGAATTGGAGTGGCACATTCGCTCCAACCAGCAGCTGGTGCCCAGCTACTCCGAGGCAGGTCTGATGGACCTGGCACAACGTTCAGGAGGCGTCAGACAGAACTGTGAACGCTGCCATCGTGCCATAAGCAGCTCCTCTGTGTTCTCCCGCAGCGCCCTCAGCATCTGCAACGGCAGTCCACGGATCCCCTTCAGCGGGAGTCGCTTCTCCATGGGAAGACTGTATGGTTCCCGCCGCAGTTGCTTCTGGAGAAGTGGGAGCGGCAGTATGGATGAACCCGAAAGCCCAAGCGAGAACACGCGATGCCTGTCCGGACGGATCAGTGTTGACGAGGAAGACCCACCACCCTACCAGGATGCATTGTATTTCCCAGTGCTTATCGTTCATTGCAATGAGAGCTGCCCCAATCATCGCTCCTTCCATAGAAATAGCTCTTGTGTGGAGACCTCTTTATGATGGACCTCTATCCACCAAAAGAAGCTCAAGAGAGTCTTTCTGATAATGCTGAAAAAATCTTAATAACTGATGCGTCCTGTTACTCAGGAATCATTTACTGGTCCACAACACTGTACACTTACAACCGTGGATGGAGATATTGAGAAATAACTCCAGTAATAATTTTTTTTAGCAATAATGCAAACAAAGGAATTGGAGTTCTTGCTACAAGTAATGATTTTGATTAACTTGTGCTATAGGACAGCAAAAACAGGCGGACTTTGTTCTTATGTTCTTGACAGCTATAAAGAACAATGGCCACAGAGCAAAAACCTGGTCTTTTTTCTACAAATATGACCATTTTCACCTTTAGGGACCTTGCACTTGAAGTTGAATCAGTCGAAACATCTGTAAAAGAATGTTACTTTGTTTCTCTCATGATGTGGATTCCATTGGTTCATAGAAAATCTCATGGGATATTTGTACTTTTTTGTGATTTAACTGTTTTAGGCAGAACTGTATACAGTTATGAACTATTATGGCGATGTTTGCAACAATATCTCAAACCACTAAGGAAACCATAAAATACATTCCAGGCTATGCAACTATTAACCTCTGGTATGTTACGCCTTTAAAACGTATATACAATTTACAATGGAATGTATGACTGTTGAAGCTTTTCTTTACATTGCTTGTGTGTAGTGTACAAACTATCCAACAAGGACTTAATTATTTACCGAAGACAGACACAAACAGGCTTGACTATTAGTTAATGTTTAAGAGGTTAATGGCTGGCAGCTTATCTTGTGCAGAATTTGCAGTGGATCAGAGTAATTGAAAAGGGTCAATTAAACACAGTACAAGATAGGAAATATATGTTTCTTTATGCATCTGTACATTCATTTATTGATTTGTTAATACTGTTTGCATTAACCAAAACAAAAGTGCAGCCTCATGAAAGCTCCACTCAAAGTGTTTTTACAGTACCAATAATACCTGAATGCTGAAAAGAAGTATTGACCGTCAACAATGGCCTAGTGCTTCCCAAAGACATTTTGTTTTATCTCATTCATACAGTCGATTCAGATATAGCCTACTGTATATATCACTGGTCTGTTACCTGTTGTGTCTAAAGTTTGCAAAAGCATTTATCAACATTGTGTCATATCACTTTTATACTACCTATATAATGTATACCATATCATGAAAAAGTAAAAACTTAATTGCTATGCTGCCTTCATGTAGCACACATTAAACATTGTTATGTTAAATGGGCATAAACTCACTGAATAAACTGCTTGTGGATACACAGATCGACTCCCAGTGTGCAGTTATGAGAACACACCTCTAGATGGCAACATAGAAAGTGTCACATAAAATATCATTTTGGGTAATTTTACTGCATGAGCAGAACTGGTCTATGTTTATGTATCATGCTGTCTAACTGTGACTGTAGTAATAATGACCCGTTTTAGATGGCTCAAAACACAGATGATTATTAAACTGTGCATGTGTTCGTGAAGTTTCTGTTTGGCTTTACACTCATGTCTGGTGTCTAATTCAAAGAGAAAATTAAACAGCAAGAATAACTGGTTTTGAACACCACACAGAAAAGACTGGTATAAAGGAAGCTAGAGGCAACCTATTGAAACTTCTGTTTGGACAGTGGCTTCAGTGATCTCAAACAACCTTGTAAACTTTTGATCGGCGCTGACACAGTGAAGTCTAATGCTTTTGTTATCAGTCATGCCCCACCCGAAGTACATACACAGAGAAGAGAAAGAGTCTACTGACTATTACTACAACAAGGAAAACAAAACACAGGTAATCATTTACAAAGCCCGTCAGAAAAAAGTAAAGATACGAATCCAAAGGTTCAACTATAGTTTACATAGTCGGACATCGCTTATGATTTACAAGGGTAAGGAATTTAGTAGGGATGCTATGTTCAATATCCAGCAAATAATAGTTAATGAACCAACATTTTTTAAAAGGACACCATAGTATCATTGCATTTTTAGACATTTAATGTGATCAAGTACCACAAAGTTTGAAGTACTAAGGCCTTTAGTGAATTTACTCATACTTCTACTCTCCTCAGGAGGATTTCAGAAAAGTTACACTGTTCTATTAGCATATTTTTAATATTGTTGACATATAATATCGGCTAAGTTACGCCACATGTTTAAGAGTTTTAAACTAGCTTGAGGCTAGTTCTGTTTGGCGGGCCTAAATTTTGGCATGTGGAAACGTTCGTCATAAACTGATCTGTGATATTTGGATATATAACTGAAGCTTAACTAAATTGTTAACAAATTACCCACCTTTTCTGTGTGGCTTCGTGTGCCAACTGCTTACAAGCACAGTAGTTTCCTCTGAGGATGTCGCGATTAACTAATTCCACTAATGCGAATGATACGCTATTGAATGTTAATCAGATTGTACTTGTGTTCTTCGTTATGATTTGCTGAGCGAACGGTCACTGTTTCTAATTAATATTAATAAGTCAGGTTCATCGTGTAGTCGGATTCGTTCGCCGTCATGACACTCAGCAAATCAGTGAGCGCTATTAGGCGAACGTCACGGTATCTAATTACTATTCATGAGGTAACGCTTTACTGTAGATTGATTCATTAATTAGAGTCCAAAGTTAATTTATTCTAGTTATTTTTGAATGCATTTTACTGTAAGTTTAAATTAGTAACTTGTCTAAGCATGCAAGCACGATAGAACAGTGAATTCTGAGTTACTGAGTATTGATTTATTGGTTTTTATACAGTACAATACAGCAAACATATATTCCTAATTGTAGACAGTGTGGAGTTTGTTCATCTCGTTAAAAAGAGCCATTGAAGTTAAAAACAACAAAAGGTAGATTATTGAACTAAGATTAGTGTGATCTGAATGAAAGTGTTTCTGTCTGAAAACATTATTTAAACAAGCTTATTTCTCCACACAATTAATTATGTGGGCTATTTAATAAAATGCACATCACAATTTATCACCATATGCAAAATCAAATGAATTATGAATAACAGGCATGCATTACACCAAATGTAGGCTTGTGATGTAGTTGCATTCCACATAATTAATCATATCATATCCAATCAATTTCCTTATGCACAATCAAATAAATTGTAGTTTACAAGCCTGCGTTATGTCTAATGTATCAAGTATGAAGGTAAAGTTGCATGTAAGTCTTAGATTTGTGTATTTTATTGCTGTATGTTATCAGTGAGGTCTGTCCAGGATCTGTTCTCTCAGTCTCATCTGGATCACGAGTACATGGTGAGATGCATCCACTACAACAAGAAAGCACTGGTTAAGCAGATGTTATGGTCTATGATTTTTTTTTTTTATCTTAATATGAATTCTAATGAATGAAATTTGATTTAAAAACATTACTTCATTTTCCCCCAGCATCATGTTCGGCCCTCCAGCAGCGAGTCTTTTAAATGTTTCTGGTGATAATCATATGAATTTATACTTAGTGTACATTAATAACAGAAATTAACATAAATAATCCAGACATGACAAGGACATTATGCACTAGGTTTGGTGTGGATGTTATGCAGTCATTTAATTCTCTTTATGAAACCAGAATCAAATTATTTGAGTTGAATCCTAATTTATCTATCTTAGATCATAAGTTATTTTTAGGATTTTGAATTGAACATAATATTTTGGACTGTAATAGTACATAACAGGCTAATGTTTTAGACTCACTGGCCATGCAATCCATGCGCAGGACGAGTGCAATAAAGTTTTCCAGAGTAATTTCACCATTAGTAGAGTCACCATATCGTAGAGCCATGAGATTCAGCATACTGTCACTCAGTACAAACCCTTGAACACAAAAGTATGAGCATATCCATTCTATTATTCTGTATGGCAAGTAATTAAATGGTGATGTAACCTTTATGACTTTAAGATCATTTGATCTTAAGATCACTTGATCACCTGTAATCGTAAGAGCATTTCGGAGTTCATTCAGAGACAGTCTTCCAGTGCGCGAAACATCCTTGCTATAGAAAATGTCCTGATAAACAGACAAATAATTGTACTTATATAATGTGCATTTTGAAAATAGAAAATGCATTGATAGAAAAAAACAATAGAAATGTATTGCACTTTTACCTTTAGAAACACTGCTCGTTTCCACAAACGAAGGCATTCGAATTCACTCAGCCTTCCAGTGACACTGAGCTGTTTTTTTTGTTAAAGAGCATAACAAAGCTTTTTTTTGGTTCTATGATTTAAAAACATGCACAAGTGTCTGAAAGCCATTTTTGACTCTGATCCTTCATATTAGAGGATACATCCATCAGAGCCACCAAGCTCTTACACAAATCCAAGCTGAATCCTTTGTTCTGTGAATGTACTGAAAGACCAAAAACATACGCAGAATCACAGATCACTGGAACCAAAACAGGAATATGACATTTAAAAATATTGTGTCTTTTCTCTACAAGTATTACCTGCATAAAGATTCTCATTCAGAAGTCTCTGAAGTCGCTCAGCGTCCACCTCTCCGTACTTACATAAACAGACAATGAGGATTTGGTTTTAAAAATAACATTAGGAAATATATAAAATGTTACAAAACATGCTGTTTTTTTTTTTTTTTTAATATCGGGGGTATTTTTGTTACTTTCAGCTGCATTTTCCGCAATTTCCTCACATTCACATTCCCTCATAATCCAAAACGGATGTACCTTATCAGCATATTGTGGAAAAAGCTGGAAGGATTCATCATTATCCCGGGGAATCATCTGAGAAAAATGGAGATCATTTGAAAATATATTCACTTTCAAAGCTTATATTTGTACATATATAGCCCAAGCTGTGCTATACCTTTGTTCTTGTCATGCCATATCCAGAACTGTCTCTGGAGACACAACATCAAAATCGTTATTACTGTAGTCCAATAATACTACATTAAATTAAACTAGTACTACTACTAAAGATGATTTTTTTTAATGTTCAAATAGCTTGTCAAATCCCAACCTAACATTTTTAGAGTGTATTTTCTCGTATGTATGCAGAAATAGCATTAGCATAAATGGCTGTTTTAGCATCTAGCCCATCACTCGTGCTTTAATGTCAATAATCCAAGCTCTTACTCAATGATGGCTTCCGTCTTTGAATAGACTGTCAGAAGGAAGGACGCAGCTTCATATGGCTTGAAAGTTGAAGGAACGATAAGGTATTCCCCTGCTTTAAATCGGAAAAACTCCATGATTTCCCGAGCATTGATGTAGGATTCATTTTTTCCAACGAGATGGGCGTTTCTGAAGAATGATGCGGGGAATTTTTCCCTTTGATCCTTTAACTGGAGAATAAGGTATGATATTGATTATTCTGTCTGCAAAACAAATCCAAAATTCAACCAGGTGTTTAAGGAATATGTTAAATACGTACATGAGCTGGCACCTGCAAGAGTAACAGAAAACAAATATAAATGCTCCTTCAAGTGAAGAGAGTCTTTTGCAAGTTCATAAAATGTCAGATTGCATTGCTACAAACCTCATAAATGTTAAAGCCAATATGGAAATTGGTGGCCAGGTGCCTGTTTCTCTTGTGAGATTTCTGAATGAGAGACACCAGGAGATTTGGAGAGCTTTCATCTCCGGGGTCTTCAACAGGCTCCTTAAGAGTCACACGAAACTGGGGATTTCTTGAAAAACTGTCTATAAATGCAAAGAGAGAGAGAGAGAGACTTATAGTCTATAGGCTATTAAAGAAGTGGCAAAACTCAGACTCCTATCTGTTTACTAGCCACGGTTTACTTCCCTAAGAAAATATAACTTTTGATAATCAAGAACAAATAAATACATTTGCATTCATTGCTTTTGCATTCGTTTGCAAACATTTGTAATATAAAAAAAAGAGTTAAAAAGATGACAAAATAATGGCAAGTCTTTCTATTGAGTTGTTTTCTCGAGTTGAACGCAGTAACATAAAGCAAACAACCTTTTTGCTAATGAAATGTTCCGAATAACTCAGAATCTCAGATGTGAATGGGCTGGATCAGCCTGATGAATCCTTTACTGAATTATTCTGAGCAGTAATTGATTGAACGTCTAAATCACTCTCTGAACTAAAAGTATCATCACGTTCAGACTCAAAGTAAAGCAAGCACCTCATGTTTTTCACTTCAAGCTTCGCTGTCAACCAATCACAATAAACCTTTCGCATAATACAATTTCAGTAAATGGTCTTATTTTGACATGATTTGCATCCTTTTACCAATGTCATTTGAGCAGCCGCCCGCTGTTGTTCCTAACACCCACTGGCCTCTGTGCACTTCAGTTTTCCAGGAGGAAGAATGAGATCCAGCAAGAAAGTTTACATCAAAACAACATATATCCAAATCTGAAAAATTCCTGCAGAAATCCTCCATTGACATCCTGCAGAGACAGAAAACCTGCTGTAAATGTATCATATATCATATTATATATATAATATATAAATATAATCATATATATATGGATGTTTATTTCTTCTCACCAAAATTCGCCATTGTCAAGCACAACTTTGTATTTTTGGTCTTCAGGACGTACAAGTTCCCACAAAGGGGATCTAAAGAGACCAGAAGGCAGATGCCTAATTGATATATAGAAGAATTATAGAGGAATATTAATTAAATCAGAATAATTCAGACCTGTCGCTCCAGTCTCTGTTCCATTCTCCGTGACCCCAAGGGTTAAATATCCTCACCAGCTTCACTGGACGACCTTTACATACGACCTGTGAGAGAACAACTCATTAGAACACAGGAAACACTTCATCAAATCTGTAAACCAAGTTAGATCTCACCTCTGCAACTCCCGTGACTGCGTATGCATGCATTTCCACAAGACCATTGGGTAACACATTATTCTGCAGTAGACCTGCTTGCTAAAGGAACAAAGTCATTTTAGGACGTTTGTGATCATTTTTATATGGTTTTTAACAAGTAGACTGGTCTGTTCTTAATGCAGAGAAAAACAATGCTAAATTCAAATACATATAAAGAATTTTTGAATTCTCACAATTCTAACTTTTTTTTTCCTTAGGAAAATGAAAAAGAAATCCAGATGTGTGAGGTATAAACTCATGAAATGAGTTTTAAAAGAAAGGAGAATATAATTATTCCAATGTCTTGTTTATATAGCTGGCCAATCAGAGCACGCCTCGCTTTTCAGAACAATGAGCTTTGTAAAAATCTACGTGTTTCAGAAGGTGGATCATAGAGGAGAAACAATACTCTACAGTATGTGAAAAATAATGTGTTTTTTGAACCTCAAACCACATGAACACATTGCATTACACCAAATACACCAAATAATGTTCTTTTTAGCCGAGTCATATGACCCCTTTAATAACTCAATCTTTACCCCTCCAGGAGTACCACATCCCATCAGGGATTCTGATTGGCCTGCTCGTCTCATGGTGTCCCACAGCTTTCCTGATGCTTCACTTAGTTTAATGGTCATGTGTGGTCCACCAGTGAAGTCCATGAGAGCTTCGGATATGTTTCCTGCATCCATATCTGCATACGAGCCACATACTCTGGAAAAAAAAAAAAACATATTACATCATGTGAAGCAGAAAATATATAATAGTCAGATGAAAAGTGAAAAGTTTAAAGATTGTTAATTTAAATTATTTATGAATAAATGAACTGAAACATACTTAGCATAAGCTTTCTCTAACAACGCAGGCCAGAATTCGTTTGGTGTTTTGGACTGAACAAACACAAGTTGGCCATCAATGGTTGGAAGCTTGTCATCAATAACGACATCCACCCATGATCCAAACCTCCAGAACTGAAAACAAAAGATGACAGTTCAGCTGTTCTAGAAAATATAGAAGCTTTAACTCTTAAAGGAAAAGTTTGCCCCAAAATGGTTTAAACGCTTACCTTAAAGTGAAAGATTCCTGCATAATCCACAGAAAAATTCTGTTCATCATTAATAACCTGCTTCATGATCAGTTTTTGAAATGTAAGAGCTCCAACGGATGCCAGGAACCAGCAGTTACCTTCATACATACACACACACACGTGGAATATATATTTGTCAAAGCCAATTACAACTCCATAAAATGGAAAACATCAGCATGCAACTGGATTTTTTTGATATTAAACTCTACTCCAACTCTCAACATTTTCATTTGACCTAAAGACTGAGTTCAACTTCTATTCCTTTTCAAATGTCTCTGTACTTTTATGGACAATTTATTTTGTTTATATCCACATTGTACACACAGTACACACCTATTTGACTGATTTATTGCTTTATTGCACTGCCACTTTATCTATTAAGCGGTCGAGACCGGCGACCTTTGAAATTTTCATCATCTCTAAATGATAATGTTTCACTTTTGCTTTAGTTAATTCCATTGATGTATTGCATTATCATTTTGTTTCTAATGCATTTTTGTATGCATGCTTTAAGTATGTACTGCAGATTTGGCATTGACATTGGCGGAATTTTAAATTTATATTAAACGGTAAAGAGTATCCTTCTCCAAATCTACACTTAGCCTATAGCTTGTAAGCACATAATAAACTTGTATTAGACCTACCTAGTCGACCCTGGATAAAATCAAACCTCGAAGCTCCCTGAACAATGTAAACAGGGTTTGGCACCAGTTCCTAAGGGAAACAGAGGATTTATTTATCACTTTACAGCAGATCAGACACAATCACAAGGGTACAAATCACAAAAAAACAGCAGAGAGACTCAAGTTTTCGATTCTAGTCTGAAAATACAAATTAAACCAAACAGAAAAGCATGCATGACTCTGCAGATCCTTTGTTGTGGATGTTAGGCTTTATGACCCCCCACACCCTAATGTCAACATCAAATTAGCATTACAATGCTCAACAAGATGTATTTGCATTATGCAAAGTGGCTTTAGGCTACTTTAGATTTCAGGAGAAAAACTGTAATGATCAACAAGTTAATTTCTGAGATTTCTGCCATGAATGGATTGAGTTTGTGTGTGAAGATGTTCACGTACATGTGGTCTTTTCCACACGACTCTCCAGAGGTCATCACGCTTCAGGGGACCCAGACCAATTGATTTCATCTCTGGCGGGAACAAGTTATCTACGAATCTCAGTCTTTCCTTCAGGCAGAATTGCTTGAGGCGGTGGAAGTCCTGATCCAGGAACTTCTCAGGATTGTTTGGAGAGCCCTGTCCATCTTTGAGATTGCGCTCTGATAAGATGTTTAAACACACACCAGGTGCTGGCATTGCTGCTCAAATCTGTTGATCAGACAGCAGCACAATGCTTTTCTTTATAGTGAACATGTTTCCAATAGCTTTTATTTCTGTTTACTCACACTTTACTCTTCAGACAAGCAGATGAAACTTTATTGTAGGGAGTACAATGAAATATAGTAAAAAATGAACACATAAATTTCCCTTTATGCTTATTTATTTGTTTTTGGTTTAGGGTGATTCAAATGACACATGCATGCATCAAAACCATTGCAGCACGTATGTATGTGTAACGTATGTAATAATGACTAAACTAAAACACAAATTCATTTTCAGTTTCCTTCTCATGCAGATATTGTAAACATAAAAACTGAAATGATAGCAAGATAAAATGACTCAAAACATACCTGTCGTCTCTTACTGTAGCTGGAAGATTATTCCGTCCTTCCCAAAGCAAAGAGCAGGAGGGAGTTTCAGGAGAAGCCTTTTAAAGTCTGACTCCGCCCACTCAGGTGTGATGTAACATGACTCTCAGGTCAATATTTAAATATTGTGCAAATGTCACAGTATGTAATTAGTAAAGTATCCACAACATAAGCATGATGGCACAGTGAATGCTGAGATATAACTATTTATTTAGTTGTTGTAATAAATCATAGTGCACAATGCATAGAGTTTGCAAACAGTTTTCAAGCTTAAAAAATAATAAAAAAAATAAACTGGATTATTGTTATCTGAATAAAAGTTTCCTGGTTGAAAACTTATCTCTCTCTCTCTCTCTCTCTCTCTCTCTCTCTCTTTTCACAAAATTGATTTTATAAAATCCAATCAATTTCCTTATGCACACCCTTACCAAAAATTAGTATACTTCAAGTTTATTTTATTCAAGTATATTTTAAGTATACTTTATTTAGGAAGTATACAAATCTATCAGTGTTCTAGTAGTATACTTGTTACTGTTTCAATACTCCTTGGGACTAAATTGGCCCACTTTCTAGTATATAAAAGTATAGTACTTTTAAGTAGTTTACCTCTATGTTTGTAGTTTGTACTGCAATTATATTAAAAGTGAACTTATAGGTACACTGATAGTTTACTAATTACTTTGTACACTTTAAAGTATTGTCACGGAGACGAACCCCGTGATGCCAGCAGAGGGCACCCTCACCTGAATACTGACACATGCATCCATCCATTCATTTACACTGACTACACTACATTTCCCACAAGCCCCGTCCTTGGACTCTGATCACCATCACAGGTGCAATTCATCAGGACTTTGCATATAAGTTGGACTATCACAACAGTTCAACGTGAAGTCTTGATTTGCTGTGTCTGTCATTTCTGAGCGTTACTACCCGTGTTTGTTTTCCTGTTGCCGATCCTGTTTGATATCCTTTACGTACCTTTGCTGCCTACCTACCGACCCTTGCTTGTTACTGGATTTTGATTCTCTGTTCTCCCTACGTTACTGATATTGCTGGTACTGACCTTTGCCTGTACGACTACGAGTTTCTGCAATAAAGCCTGCATATGGATCCCATGTCGAGTTCTGGGTCATTACAGAAGACTTCGCCAACACCAGATCCAGCGGCTTATGAAGGTCTTCATACCACCATGGCGGCCCAAGCCAGTCAGATCGCTGCTAACCAGTTTCAGCTGAATTGACTGATGTCTATCACTGAGGAACTCGTCAAAGCCGTTCAGAGTCTCCATAAAGCTCCCGCGGCCACACCAACGCCAGAGGCGTCCGCCATTGCCCACGCTGCAGGGACGCTGTCTCAGGTTAATCCCCGTCTCGCTTTCCCGGAGAAATTCAACGGTGACGCCAGCAAGTGTAAGGGATTTCTGTTACAATGCTCATTGTTTGTTGAACAGCAACCCACGCTGTATACGACTGATACTGGGAAGATCGCCATTGTTTGTTCACTGCTGACTGAGAAAGCACTGGAATGGGGCTCCGATGGATCTGCATTCTCTTCCTTTCATGACTTCCTACATCAGTTCAGGGCAGTATTCGATTATCCTAAGGAGGGAAAGAGAGCTGGAGATCGCTTATCGGAAATATCGCAAGGCAGAATGACGGCGGCTGATTATGCTCTACGATTTCGCACACTGGCGACACAAACCAACTGGGTGAACGACACGTTAAAGGTAGTCTTCCGCAAGGGTCTGAATTATGATCTTCAATCTGAGCTAGCATGCAGAGACGAGGGCAGAGATCTTAATGGCTTCACTGAGCTTACCATTTCCATTGACAATCTGCAACGTGCCCGACGATCCAGTTCTCGTTGCACTGACCACCCAGTTTTCACGCCGTCTTATGAATCTACTGAACCCATGCAGATTAACACTTACCATCTGTCTGTTGAGGAGAGAGATCGACGCATCTCTAATAGACTATGCATGTACTGTGGCTTGCGTGGCCATCAACGTAACAACTGCCCTACTCGTGCATCTACCTCCTCACAACGCTCGGTGAGTACTGATAATTTCATTTCTGAGGAGTTTGCTAAGAGATACGACATTCGACTGATTTCATGCTCTACCTCTCTCTCAGTGGAGACAATAGATGGTCGGCCATCGGGTTCTGGATCCATCACCCACCTCACTCGCAAAATCTTGATGGCGGCTGGTTTACTTCACAAGGAGAGGATTCAATTCTACGTTCTCCCCACATCTCACACTCCCGTGATTCTTGGATTACCCTGGTTACATCTGCATAATCCACAGATTTCCTGGAGAGAGGGCCAAATCGTAAAATGGAGCAGTCATTGTCAACAGAACTGTCTTTCTCTGGTCAAACCCATTCCTGTCTGTTCCGTGTCACTCTCTCCAGCACGAGAGTCCATTCTCGACCTTCCAGAGGAATATGCTGATCTTATGGAGGCTTTCAGTAAGGAGCAAGCCAACACCTTACCTCCTCACCGCAAATATGACTGTGCAATCGATCTTCTGCCAGGGCATTCTCCTCCAAAGGGTCGCATCTTCCCCTTGTCTCAACCGGAGTCCGAAGCCATGAAGGATTACATCAATGAAGAACTCCAGAAAGGTTTCATTAGACCGTCCACATCCCCTGCTTCATCTGGGTTCTTCTTCGTGAAGAAGAAGGATGGTGGTCTCCGTCCTTGCATTGATTATCGTGGACTAAACGAAATGACTGTTAAATTCAGATACCCACTTCCGTTGGTTCCTTCAGCCCTTGAACAGCTTTGCACTGCCCAATACTACACCAAGCTGGATCTGAGGTGTGCTTACAATCTCATTCGCATTAGAGAGGGAGATGAATGGAAGACAGCCTTCTCCACAACCACTGGACACTATGAATATCTTGTGATGCCGTTCGGACTGGTCAATAGTCCATCTGTGTTTCAGTCATTCATCAACGAGGTCTTCAGGGACATGCTGAACAAATCTGTGATCGTGTATATTGACGACATCCTAATCTATTCAAACACACTCCCTGAACATGTATAACACGTCCGATCAGTTCTTCAGCGCCTCATCAAGTACCCGTTATATGCCAAGGCTGAGAAATGCGAATTCCACACGACTTCCACCACATTCTTGGGGTACATAATCAGTCCCGGAGGGGTAGCCATGGACAAGGGGAAGGTCAACGCCATTCTTAACTGGCCTAAACCCGCAACCCTCAAGGAATTACAGCGATTTCTAGGATTCGCAAACTTCTACAGAAGGTTCATCAGAAACTTCAGTACGGTTGTCACCCCACTTACTTCAATGGTCAATAAAGGAACTCACCGACTACAATGGTCCGAACCCACTCACAAGGCATTTCAAACCCTGAAGCAATGATTCAGCAACGCGCCCATCCTCTGCCACCCTGACCCTTCATTACCTTTCCTTGTCGAGGTGGACGCATCAAACACCGGTATCGGAGCTATCCTGTCCCAACGTCCGGCCCCCTTTGCCCCTCGGCCCCTCAACCCATCACCATTGAGGGCGAGGAGACTTACCTAGTCCTGGAATTACTCGATTCCTGACGTCGGGGAAGAGTCCTGCAGTACCTGGTCGACTGGGAGGGGTACGGTCCAGAGGAACGCTCTTGGGTAAATTCTGAGGATATTCTAGACCCCAATCTCATCGATGAATTTCATCGCTTACACCCTGAAAGACCGGCCCCTCGACCTCGTGGTAGACCCCGACATCGTTTGCCTCCTTGCGCCAGGAGTCGCTCGCGGGGGGTGGGGGGGTGGGGGGGTGGGGTGGGGCTCTGTCATGGAGACGAAACCCGTGATTACCCTCACCTGAATACTGACACACACGCATCCATCCATTCATTTACACTGACTACACTACATTTCCCACAAGCCCCGTCCTTGGACTCTGATCACCATCACAGGTGCAATTCATCAGGACTGTGTATATAAGTTGGACTATCACAACAGTTCAATGCGAAGTCTTGATTTGCTGTGTCTGTCATTTCTGAGCGTTACTACTTGTGTTTGTTTTCCTGTTGCCGATCCTGTTTGATATCCTTAACGTACCTTTGCTGCCTACCTACCGACAATATCAGCATATTAATGATACTGTTTTAGGCATTAGGCAATTAAATGTTGTGAGAGAGAGCAAAGTTACCTGTGACCTCAAAAGCATTCCTGAGTTCATTCAAAGACAGACTTCCAGTGCGCGAAACATCCATGTCATAGAAAATGTCCTGAAACAAACAATCCAGAGAGCAACTGCAACCCATTTTACTTAAATGTGCATTTTGAGAGATAGAACATTTAATGACAAAAACGTCGAAAATTTTGCACTTTCGATGGATATTTACCCTTTGGAAAACAACTTGTTTCCATAAACGAAGGCATTCAAATTCACTCAGACTTCCAGTGACAGAAAGCTGTGTTGTTGCGTTAAAGAGCATCATGAAACAATTTATAAAATGTGATTAATGTGATTTTTTTTTGGTTGTCTGAAGTGTCTAAAAGCCATTTTTGACTCTGATCCTTCATATTAGAGGATACATCCATCAGAGCCACCAAGCTCTTACACAAATCCAAGCTGAATCCTGTCTTTTGTGAATGTCCTGAAAGACCAAAAACATACGCAGAATCACAGATCACTGGAAGCAAAACAGGAATATGACATTTAAAAATAATGTGTCTTTTTTCTACAAGTATTACCTGCATAAAGATTCTCATTCAGAAGTCTCTGAAGTCGCTCAGCGTCCACCTCTCCGTACTTACATAAACAGACAATCATCAGATAACATGTCTCTGGTTTCTTTCAGCCATAATTTTAGTACATTTCTGATCATAATCAGTCCCTCACAATCCAGAACTGCTGAAGAGTCACATGTACCTTATCAGCATATTGGAGAAAAAGCTGAAAGGATTCATCATTATCCCGGGGAATCATCTGAGAAAAATGAAAACCATTTGAACACATATACATATACTGTACATATACTTTCAACACACAA
Organism: Carassius carassius; assembly: GCF_963082965.1. NCBI lineage: Eukaryota > Metazoa > Chordata > Actinopteri > Cypriniformes > Cyprinidae > Carassius > Carassius carassius. The sequence continues at coordinate 1,706,800 of NC_081786.1, read as the reverse complement.
ACATGTAAAACAACATCCCAAGCTTCCATTTACCTTTGTTCTTTTAATGCCATATCCAGAACTGTCTCTGAAGACACAACAACAAAATCTACAATCAATTCTAGTGAAGAACCTTTATTTTTTAGAGTGTATTTTCTCGTATGTATGCAGAAATAGCATTAGCATAAATGACTGTTTTAGCATCTAGCCCATCACTCATGCTTTAATGTCAATAATCCAAGCTCTTACTCAATGATGGCTTCTGTCTTTGAATAGACTGTCAGAAGGAAGGACGCAGCTTCGTTTGGCTTGAAAGTTGAAGGAACGATAAGGTATTCCCCTGCTTTAAATCGGAAAAACTCCATGACTTCCCGAGCATTGAGGAAGGTTTTGATTTTTCCAATGGGATTGGTTTTGAAGAATGATGCAGAGTATTTTTCCCTCCGGTCCTTTAACTAATGAAAAAGTAAAAATATTATCCTGTCCTTGCTCAAAATTGTGTATGTATCAGGAAGAATATGTTCAATACATGAGCTGGCACCTGCAAGACAAAAAACATACATTTTCAAGTACTAAATATTGTATTCAAAGGAAAGAAGGTCTTATACAATCTCAAAATAGACTGCTACAAACCTCATAAATGTTAAAGCCAATATGGAAATTGGTGGCCAGGTGCCTGTTTCTCTTGTGAGATTTCTGAATGAGAGACACCAGGAGATTTGGAGAGCTTTCATCTCCGGGGTCTTCAACAGGCTCCTTAAGAGTCACACGAAACTGGGGATTTCTTGAAAAACTGTCTTCAAATCCAAGAAAAAGGAGAGATATCTGAATCTGATCTTCAAATTAAGCTGCCATTAATCATGTGAGAAATATTTGACAACAAAACATTGGATTATTGAAAACCTCAATTATTGCTTGAGGAGACTAACATTCTATCTACACAATAGCTTGATTAAAAGTCAACAAGGATCTACTTCATAAAAAAAGAATATCTTGTCAAACAGTGCTTGAAGTGACTTGAAGCTGCATCTTCGTAGTAAAAATAGCAGTAGAATTGAAATACCAATGTCATTTGAGCAGCCGCCCGCTGTTGTTCCTAACACCCACTGGCCTCTGTGCACTTCAGTTTTCCAGGAGGAAGAATGAGATCCAGCAAGAAAGTTCACATCTGAACAACATATATCCAATTCTGAAAAATTCCTGCAGAAATCCTCCATTGACATCCTGCAGAGACAGAAAACTAAAAACAATTATGCATTGTATGCACAAAAATCAAGAAAAGATTTGGTTCTTATTTCTGCTCACCAGAATTCTCCATTGTCGAGTACAACATTGTATTTTTGGTCCTCAGGATGTACAAGTTTCCACAAAGGGGATCTAAAGAGACCAGATTAACAAGATGTCAGATGCCTTATTGATTGAAATATTAGAGAAATATTAATTCAATTAGAAGAATTCAGACCCATCGCTCCAGTCTCCGTTCCATTCTCCGTGACCCCAAGGGTTAAAGATCCTCACCAGCTTCACTGGACGACCTTTACATACAACCTGTGAGAGAACAACTCATTAGAACACAGGAGTCACTTCCTTATCAACTTTATCAAGCCAAAATTACTAAGGTCTCACCTCTGCAACTCCTGTGATCGCGTACGCATGCATTTCCACAAGACCATTGGGCAACACCTTATTTTTCTGTTGACCTGCTTGCTAAAGAAACAAAGTGATTTCCATTTCACTTCCATTTAAATTGTGCATGCTATTATAAATGATCTTCACAGGCTGGTCTCTCCTGAAAAAAGGCTGTTTAATAGTTGTGAGGCTGAATAAAAAAAGACATGAACCACTTGCAGTTGAATAAGAAAAAAAAAAAAAAAAAAAATGGTCTCGAGTGGCTTTTTTTAAAGTACAAATTAAGTGTATAGCGTTATTTCTGACGGGTCACAAGTCAAGCTTGCATCAGCTGACTGATCTACCTATAGGAAAACAACACCTACTACTATTACCTTTCATTTCTATATAAGCTCTATTCAGTATTATTCAGCAGCTTTTTTGATTGCTCAGGATCAAACTACCCTCCTCCATCCCCAGCTCCTCTTTTCTCCACATTCAGGACTTGGCTTTCACGCCCAAGCTAACAGACTCCTTTATCTTGAGCAATGTGTTACACTTAAATATCAGTAAGCACATTAATGATATCTGCTTGTTCTGTTCTGTTTCTGGGGGGGGGGGGGGGGGCTGGGGGGGGGTGTTGGCTCATTCATGACAGGCTGTATCGGATGGCAGAGAGTTAATGTCATTTTGATGATAGTGGTCCTGTCAAAACTTCTTTTAACTTGAACAACACACTTGTTAGAAAGTCGTGCCATGTGCTAGACGCTGAAAATAACGCAAGTGCAACTGTCAAAAAAATTGCATCGCATTATAATAATATTAATTACCCCTCCAGGAGTACCACATCCCATCAGGGATTCTGATTGGCCTGCTCGTCTCATGGTGTCCCACAGCTTTCCTGATGCTTCACTTAGTTTAATGGTCATGTGTGGTCCACCAGTGAAGTCCATGAGAGCTTCGGATATGCTTCCCATGCTCATATCCGCATACGAACCACAAACTCTGGTGTAGAACACAGTTATCAGGACGTGATTTCCAGAAGTTTTTTTCCCCATAAAATAACAAATACAAATTATGGAGTAAACTAACCAGCTCTGGTCGAAATCTATGTTAATAAAGTAAAACATACTTAGCATAAGCTTTCTCTAACAACGCAGGCCAGAATTCATTTGGTGTTTTTGAGTGAACAAAGACAAGTTGGCCATCAATCGTTGGAAGCTTGTCATCAATAACGACATCCACCCATGATCCAAACCTCCAGAACTAAACAAAAGACACACCAACACACCGACACACACACACACACACACACATTTATATATACGTACATGTATATCAGAACCATCACATGCCCATCTTAAACCAGCTCAAACCAGCAGTCATGCTTCAAAACATACCTTAGCAGCTTATGCTGGATTTATATATGTATGTATAACCTCATATAATAGTGTTAACTCATATAATAGTCAGCGAGGAACAGTTAACTGGAAATGGTTTAAATCATCCCTTTAAAATGATTGAATGTTTACCTTAAAGTGAAAGATTCCTGCATAATCCACAGAGAAATTCTGTTCATCATTGATAACCTGCTTCATGATCAGTTTTTGAGATGTAAGAGCTCCAACGGATGCCAGAAACCAGCAGTTACCTTCATACATACACACACACACACACACACACACATGGCATATATCTCACAGTATATAATTAACCTTCAGTCAAGAACATTAAAATTCCATAAACAGTTGCAGGGGTACTTCTATTCTTATTAAAGGCACATTGTGTAAGATTTTTTTTATTAAAATATCCAAAACTAGTGACGTTACATATGACACTAAAGTTTTAATGCGTGTATCTAGTATGTGTCAGAATTTTTAAACCCCCAGATCTTACTTTTACGTAATTTTTCATTCAGACTTATTCAATTAAATATCCAGTCATACAAGTAATATGAAGAATAAAATTGTTTCAGAAAAAATCTAATATTGATTATATATTGATTAAATACACAAACTCTTACATACATACACACAAACAAACACACATACACGTACATATTTACAAATATGCATTCACACCCCCTCCACCCCCCGTCCCCAGTTGCAAAGTCGTGTGTTTATGGTGTAATTATAATCTGCTTTTGTTGCTGAGGTGTTTTTCCTGTTCTCATACTGTGCTCCCAAAGGAACATAGTCAGGCGTTGTTGTTTTTTTCATCTCGCTTCCCTAATGTTATGCTGTATTCCTTCATCAATCCCCTGTTATCCTGTCCTGTCTATCCCCTTGTCATATTCTATGTATGATGTGTATATGTATGTATGGACAGGTTGATGGCTAATTTCGCTGGTACTTGTGACTAGTGACAATAAAGGGCTACTACTACTACATTTCAAACAAATCCATCTTTAAGACATTTTAAGCTAAATTTTTTGTCATTTTTTGTCTTCTCCAGCTGTTAACTGCTGAACTGGAGTGCTGTGGATTATTGTGATGTTTTTATCAGCTGTTTGGACTCTCATTCTGACGGCACCCATTCACTGCAGAGCATCCATTGATGAGACACTGATGCAATGCTACATTTCTCCAAATCTGATCAAGAAACAAACTCATCCTAATGTTGGATGGCCTGTGGGGGAGGACATTTTAAGCCTTTTTTGTGAACAATTTCTTTAAAACATCTATATTAACGTAGATTTACGATTTGTATTCACTATATTCCAATTGTATTCATTGCTTTATTACACTGCCACTTTATCTATCAAATATCTTGCTCTGGGGATTTTTATGTTTCTTTCAAAGGCGATATTGACCATATGATGCAATTTCATTTTTTTCTTTCTCTTTGGAGTGTTACAAGCTGTCCGTGCATAGATAAGATAAGATAAAGTTGCAAAGACTAAAGTCTGAAACCCAAAGAGATGTTCTTTATAAAAGTGAAGACTTGTCCACACCCCCAAAACGCCTCATTTAAACACGACCCCACATGCATATGTCACTGTGTGGGAAGATTTGCATAACACCGCCCAAATGTTCACGCAAAGAACGAAGGCGTAACTTTTATTCTTTTATTCCATTTGCAAATACTTTGTTTGGTCTTCCAAAAGAGACACAATTAGAAATCAGTGGTTAAGTTGTATTTACAACACTTTTCCAGAACAGTTCAACCCAAAGATGTGTGCAGCGCATTTTATGGAGGACATTTTGCAACAAATGCAACAAATGCCTCATTTGTAATGGGTTTTATTGTTTTTGTCTCGTTACACATAACTATAAATGCAACCGTTGCAAGTATTTGGTTAGAGATTAAACTTACACATGCAGCTCTTTCTTTACAGAGGTTATATTGTGTCAATGATGTGCAGCACAGCAGACCTACCTAATACACCTTGTATGATATCAAACCTTGAAGCTCCTTGAACAATGTAAACAGGGTTTGGCACCAGTTCCTGAAGGAAGCAGTTGAATTATTTTACACTTTAGGGCAGATCTCACACTTACTTGCAAATCAAGAATAAGCAGAGTAGTTTGTGTGTGAAGAGGTTCACGTACATGTGGTCTCCTCCACACCACTCTCTGAAGGTCTTCACGTGCCAGGGATCCCAGACCGATTGATTTAATCTCCGGTGGGAACAAGTTATCTACGAATCTCAGTCTTTCCTTCAGGCAGAATTGCTTGAGGCGGTGGAAGTCCTGATCCAGGAACTTCTCAGGATTGTTGGGAGAGCCCTGTCCATCTTTGAGATTGCGCTCTGATAAGATGTTTAAACACACACCAGGTGCTGGCATTGCTGCTCAAATCTGTTGAATGTTCAGCATTAGATTGCATTTCAATGTATTGCGTAAAATACCAATATGGAGTTAATGAATGCATTAGTATTGCATTTAAAATTTTTTATAAGGTTAAGGTTTGTTTATGTTACAGAGACATGCAGGGAAACATGTTGCAACTGTTTTTAATACACAAATACATTTGCATGCACAATTCCTTCATATGCATGTAAAACTGAAATTAATGCATGATTAAAACATACCTTTTCTCTCTTATTTGGCAGTTGGCCGATTATTCGGTCTTTTCTGAGCATGCAAGTCTCAGAAGATGCCTTTTAAACGTCTGACTCCGCCCATCATCCAGGTGTGATTAGATTTTATGATTCTTAGGTCAATATTTTAATGGAGCTCAATGTAGATCAAAGATCAAAACAATAGCATGCTGAAAAACCTCTTCATATGAATTGTCATCACATGAGTCTGTACCTCATAAAATAACTTCATAGGAACTAAGATAAAGTGAAAACGGCAGAAAAAATGAATGTGTTACTTATAAACAGGTAAGATTTTAATTCAAAGAAGAGGTTCCAAAGAATCAGAAACTAGATCAAGGTCATAAATTGATAAAGGAGAAAAGGGGAGGAGGAACTTATAAATTATGTTTTTCAGTAGTACAAAGAAGTATAATCATAGGTGTTTCTTTAAATAATTTTCTCTTTTTACACCAATAGCTAAAATTATATATTTATTAATATGCACTAAGGACAGATCCATTGTTTAGTAATAGTTCAACTCTTACTGTAACTGTAAAGGTAAAATTCTGCAAATTAAAGCTCACTATTTTGGAAGGTGTTTGATTTTGGTTGTAGAAGAGGAGAATAGTGTTTTAATTTTGGGGAACATCTATGGTGACCATCATCATTTAGAAAACAGGTTGTTATTACAAAATTTTAGAAAGGAAATTATGGAATTTGTTTTTAAATATACTGTAATACCCAGTTAAATTTAACACCATAAATGACGCAGATATACTTAATTTCCAATAATTTGTCATATGGCACAGAAATCCCGATAAGATAGACTTCTCTTGGAGTAATAAAGATAGATCCAGACAATTTCTGAGGAATGTGGAAATCAAGTTCATATGGTCAACATTGGACCTTTAGTATTTAGGGATCATAAAATGATTCATTAATAATCAATCAGACAGTATTGTTGTCTGATGTTTTGTCTTGTTTAGCTCTCCATGTCCTAGTTTCATTGTGCCCATATTTGGTTTTTCCTGTTCGAGCTCCTAGCTCAGGTGTGTCTTGTTAACCCCTCGTTCAGTTTTGTAATTAAAGAGTGTTCTTTTCCTGGTTTCCTTGTTCGGTGTCTTATATCATGCCCTGTTTCAGTTTGTATTCCCTTTGGTCGTTAATTAAAGACTGTTTACTTTGGGTTTTCTCCTGTGTCTCCCCGCTCCTCAGGAGTGTGACAATTGTGTGAATTCTGTGGAATGGGTGAATTTTTAAAAAATGTGTGAGTTTGCTTGGAATTGATTTGCATTGAGATTATTTAGTCAGTGTTTGACAATGGGAACAGTGAATCTGAGCTAGACTCTGATACAAGTTTTTATAAAATCAAGTGATGAAAGTTTTCATTTAGTTCATTGGGTTCTGTAAATATAATCTGAGCAAATATTTCTATGATAAATCATCTTTTCATAAAATAGAGCTTATTGTATCATTAGTGTGAGATTATTATAAGGTTACAGAAGCATTGCACTCTACATTTGTTCAGATAGTGAGTAACAATGAAATTCTGCTACCCAAGAGCCCAATGTTACAACATTTCCCTAAAATCTTACTAAAACGACAAAAATGTAAAAACCCATTTAATTCTGTATTAGAGACCACCTACAACAACATATTAAAGGTAAAATAATATTTGACAGTTTTTTGTTTTTTCTATATTGGGGTCTTTAAGGGTTAAGAGTAAAAAATAAATAAATAAAAATAAAATAAAGAGTTGTTACAATGATGCTAAAATATCAGGTTCATGTAGAACAAATTGGGAAATGCTAAAATTAGAAATTTTGCAATTATAAGAAGTAATAAAACAGCCAAATAAAAAATAAACCGAAAATATGTTTTCATTAGAAATATAATGGATATTTACAATAAATAAATGAACAAGATTTTTTTTTTATTACATTACAATTGAAATCAGAACAAATATTTGAATACAAAGCTAAAGGAGCATTTAGAAGATCAAGGAGAAAGTGGTTAGAGAAGGATGAAATGAATTATAAATTAAAATTGAGGGTTTTCCTCTTCATCTAGACTTTCGCTTACACTGTGAGTATACACACATACTCTCTCTCTCTCTGACACACACACACACACACACACACTAATTTATTTGTTCAAATTCCAAAAATATATTTTACCAACGTTGCAATAATTCAGTTTTTTCTTGTTCGTTTACTGTTTAATGGTACGTGGTCAGTAGGTGGCGCTGTGCACATGTTTATAAAACAACCCACTGAACAAAGTCAAGAGTCCCTGAACAATTGATCTGTCTTATATAGAAAATAATAATGCGTTGTGTTGTTTTGCGTTGGTGTTAGAATTTAATCCCATCTTCTTGTTTTTTTATTTTTTTTACTTTATCTTGGTACATACAGTATGAAAGACAGCAATAACTTCATAGTGATTATTAACAATTTCTCATGACTAATACATGAAACATAGGAAAACAACAATGACTGCTGTTCTCTGTTTCATCAGAATTACTTATATCCAAATGAACTGGTGTATGAAATATTTCAGAGTCCAACTAGTCTTTATTAAGTGACTGCAGGTGAACACGCTCAGACTCCACCAGTTTGTTTAATTTATTATTAATACTTTCAAGTATTTTGTAGAGTTTCTAGATGGCACTTCCAGTCCAGATCCCAGTGGTTTGACTGGTGAATTATTCAGTGCTGTTTCCATCTTTTCTTCAGAGAGAAGAGCTGAAATCATCTGCTCATTCACAGCACTGGCACTGAACTCTACTCACTGTTTTTGTATTTTATCCAGACATCTACACTCTTAAAATAAAGGTTCGTTATTGCCATCAATATCTGCACAAAGAACTACAAAGATATCATTGATTGTGGGAAGTTAGCATTTCTAAGTGCTTGTTTTAATTAAAATACAAACACGCAATATTGTTTATTGTGTAATAGCATTATATCATATGGCATATGTACATATGTGAAGCTATTTTTGTATCCAAATCCATCAATTGGTTAATAATTATGACAGATTGTGTGTTGACGTCTGCAGGTCTCTGAAAAATATCACACAATATGATTACAAGTTCAGGTTGTAAAAAAAAAAAAAAAAATAGGAGCAACTGTTTGATATCGTATATTAAATTAATTAATAATTCATGTCATTTAATGCAGACATCTAATTAATTCTAAAAGTGTTGTGTAAATTAAAAAATAAAAATATAAATTAATGAATTATTATTTAAATAAATGTAATTGTAAATAAATAATCAAAATATTTAATTAATAATAATAATAATAATAATAATAATAAAATTAATTAAAAAAAATAATAAATTGTTATTTGTATACAAATAATTTTATATAAATAATTTAATAATATAGCATTTGTATTGTATTTTATAATTTTGTGATTTAACGTATTAACTTTAAATTATATGTAAATATAGAAAGTGTTACATTGATAAGTGGGACAAATACTTCATTTTGCAAACTGAAAGACACATCTTTCACAAAATATTCTGTCATAAAATGATTGAGTCATCACAGACTAAAACCCTAATCATATCACGCATGCTTAAGTAGATCTCAATAAATCCACTTAAACAGACTTCTTTGTGCTTGTTTTCTAAGCATCTGCGTAACAACAGGACGAGACTGATAGATTTGTGTTTTATTATTTCTATTTCACATGCTAATATATACAGTAGCTTCAGTGTTCGATGTGACATGTATTAGGAGAGCGACTGACTCTCCTTCACCGGCGTACGGCTGACACTTCCACTGCAATTAGCCGCATGTCATCAGGCATCAGCGCTGCATTCAACTCACAGTCTGAAGATCCTCATGCAAACTCACAGCATGTCTGAGACACCTGCCACAACTACATTCACAGTCTCAGGCTCTGAACGAGGGCTTCATTTGGTGAAAAATACACACACACGTTCATTATAGCTTTTTTTTATATAGAGCTAATTTATCCTTCACTTACCTTAACAAAACATTAAAAACCATCCTGAATGTCCTGAATCGGATTAGCATCTCAAAAGACCATTTAAATGTTGAAAAGAAGTGGAAAACACCTTAGCAACTTATAGCAACCACCAAGAACACCTGAGCATGCGCATTAGTTTTTTATTTTTTAATTGCATAGACACTAAAAGTGATGCTTGAGGCCCACTTGAAGGCGAATGACCAAGGTGATGTAGTTCATTTATAGCCTGAGTTATATCTGCACACAAAATGATGTCATAGTTCCACCACTCTATTTATAGTGGAGTTTTTTTTTCTTTGTTTGTTTGTTTGAATGATGGATGTGCAATGTGTTAACACATTCATGTGAACTAATCCTTAGTTTTTTTATAATAATAGTTTTTTTTTTTCATTCTTTTGTAAAAATACATGAGAAAACTTAACTGTAAACTTCTTTCCCCTCTGCATTTATTTCCTGCTTTGTATTATACTCTCTGCTATAGTGATAATATATGTAAAAGGTGGTTTTTAGAGGATATCAGGGTTTAATTACTTATTTACCGGCTTATTCAGTTAGGGTTAAAAAACAAAAACAAACAAACAAACAAAAAAAAACAACCAACAACAACAACAAAAATAAACACATTTTTAGAAGAGTTAAAACAGTTTTGCAAGATGTGTGTGACGTTTAAAAACTGTAAGCGTTTTTAAAAAACTGTAACACCTTCAAACTTAAGTTCATTATTTACATTCAAATATTCAAACATGTTGAAAGTGAAACACTCCCTAGCAACCACCCAGGACACCTTAGCAACCACATTAATACCTCAAACGTTCATTATTTACATTCAAAATGGTGAAACATGTTGAAAAGAACTGGTAACTAGCAACTCTTTAGTAACTACCTAGGAAACCTTAGCAACCGCATAATTATCTAGATAATTGTAAATGAATAACTGATCTGTTAAGCATCATACAATGTTTTCTAATGAGCTGTTAATGAATATTATGAAGTGTTAACGTGATAAACAACATGCATTGCTCGGTTTGATTTAGGAACAAATGGCAGGTGTGAAACTGCTGGAAATGTCATCACCAAGAAATCACATCTGATAATAAACGAGGAACAGAAGCCATCGACCTTTCCTGAGATGAATTCATTTTCTCTTAACGATATAGTTAATGTCACGTTGTGTAACAGCGGTTTGATGTGTAAATGCTAAAGGTGTGCTTTATTACACATTAGCCTTTTAACACAGTGAGACGGACAAACAGTCTTCTTTACAAGCCATTAATAAAATCTCTGAATGTCTGAACATCACTCAACATCGCATATTTTGTCTGTGTTAATAACTAATTCCCTTCATATCTGTTAATATGCCAGATTCCCTTTGACAGCTTTCATTAATGTATTGGTCAAATGCTCAACAGAATGAAATTTAAAAAAAAAAAAATTCAATGCAAATGAAATCATAATTCTCAAGACAACCTAAATATAATTAGATTATGCATAAATATTTATTTTAATAGAATATAATGATCAAATATTATAAGTGTACGTACATTATGATGTATATGTCATGGTTCGTGAATGCACCGTCTCCAGCTGTATCCATGTTACGTCATGTTGATTGGTTCATGTGGGTGTGCAGGTGCGACTCATTCCAACCGCCTATTTAACGCCCTGTCTTTCGTCTCCTGTTTGTCAGATCGTTGTTTGAGGTCCTCGTGTTGATGTCTGTTCGTGCTCCTGTGTTCCTTTCCTTGCTCAGTTTCCTGTTTCGGTCTTCATTGGATTATCACAGTCACTCACGGATTATCACCGCCTATCACCGATCTACCACCACCGTCATCGCTACCAACGCACTCAAATCACCTACTCACCTGTCTGTGCTGCCGTCGTGGTCCCTGCGTCACTCTCCAGCGTTCATTCATCACACCTCCTGTCAATAAACTCCATTTACTTGCATCTGCCTCCTGTCCTCCATTGTTAGCGTCACAGAACGATCTGACCAACATGGAGGCAGCGAGTAATCAACCTTCCTCCCTCGAAGATTTCCTCAGCGCCAGTGTTCTCCAGCCCAGAACCTTTGCCAATGAGAGGGCCAAGGTGGCCTTTGTACTTACCCTGCTTTCTGGGAGGGCGGCATTGTGGGGAACAGCGGTGTGGGAGAACCAGGACCCATGCTGCGCCTCGTTTCAGGCGCTCTCCGCCGAGATGAGACGGGTCTTTGATCGGGCCGCCGCAGGACGGGAGGCGGCCAGGAAGCTGGCGGAGTTACGCCAGCACGAGAGATCCGTCTCGGACTATTCGATCGAGTTCCGGACCCTGGCAGTGGAGTGCCATTGGAACGAGGAGGCGCAGTGGGACATGTTCCTGCATGGGCTGGCTGACCGCGTCCAGAGGGAGATCTACGGCCTGGATCTTCCCCCGTCCCTCAATGGACTTATTGAGCTGGCGCTACGGGTCGATGCACGTCTGACACGGATGGAGAGGAGGGGTCTACTCAGCACCCCATCCAGGGGACCGGCAGACGTGCGATTCAGCGGCGGGGACGTGGCCAGCCCCGTCTACGATCACGAGCCCATGCAGGTAGGGCGAGCTCGGCTTTTCCGGGAGGAGAAGGAGAGGCGGAGGTCCCTGGGCCTATGCCTTTACTGCGGGGGAGCCGGACATCAAGCCCATGCCTGTCCGGGAAAAGGCCAGGCCCGGTAGTACGTATGAGGCTACTATCGGGTGGGATCTCCGCCGAGAAGACCTCATCATCATCATCACCATCATCTTCTACGCTCCTCCCGGTAAGGCTGCGGTGGTCAGCACAGACACATCACTGTCAAGCACTACTGGACTCTGGGGTGGAAGGTAACTTCATGGACAGCACATTAGCCCACAAACTCCACATTCCCCTCAGACCCCTTCCGCACCACATCACGGTTCAGACCCTCACTGGTCAGCAACTTCCTACCATCTTATACATTACTGAAGACATCACACTCATCACATCTGGCAATCACTCAGAGACCATCTCCTTTCACATCCTTGACTCTCCCCTGGCACCCACTGTCCTCGGACACTCATGGCTCTTCCTCCATAACCCTAGTATTAACTGGCCCTCTAACTCCATTTTGTCTTGGTGTAAGAAGTGTCATGAGTCTTGTCTAGTGTCTGCCTGTCCGTCTGTGTCTGTGTCTGTGTTGCAGGAGGAGGCGGTGGATTTGTCTAACGTGCCCGCTGAGTACCTCCATCTGAAGGAAGTGTCCAGTAAGTCTCGGCCTGTTTCACTTCCTCCGCATCGTCCTTACGACTGTGCCATAGATTTACTATCAGGTAAGTCTCCGCCTAAGGGCAAACTCTATTCACTTTCTGTTCCAGAGAGGGAGGCTACGGAGAAATATATTTCTGATTCTCTAGCTTCTAAATTAATCCGCCCTTCCTCTTCTCCTGCGGGGGCGGGGTTCTTTTTTGTGGGAAAGAAGGACGGATCACTGCGACCTTGCATTGATTACCGGGGACTGAACAACATCACGGTAAAGAATACTTATCCTTTGCCGTTGATGTCTTCGGCCTTCGATAGGTTGCAGGGAGCGTCCATTTTCACAAAACTGGACTTACAAAATGCATATCATTTGGTTCGGATCAGGGAGGGGGATGAATGGAAGACCGCTTTTAACACCCCCAGAGGGCACTTTAAATATTTGGTTATGCCCTTCGGGCTCTCCAACTCCCCAGCGGTCTTCCAGGCACTCGTCAACGACGTGCTGCGAGATATGATCGATCAGTTCATTTATGTCTACCTGGACGACATATTGATTTTTTCTTCCTCTCTCCAGGAACATGTGCAGCACGTCCGACAAATGCTTCAGAGGTTGCTAGAGAATGGGCTTTTTGTCAAGGCGGAGAAATGCGAGTTTCATGCACAGTCAATTCCATTTTTGGGGTATATCGTGTCGACTGAGGGAATACGCATGGATCCCGAGAAAGTTAAGGCTGTGGTAGAATGGCCTAGCCCAGATTCCTGTAAGGCCCTACAGAGGTTTCTGGGGTTCGCTAACTTCTACCGGCGTTTCATTCGCAACTTCAGCCAACTAGCCGCACCTCTGACCGCCTTGACCTCCGCCAAGACTGCGTTCAGGTGGTCAGACACAGCTGAGGCTGTGTTTGCCAAACTGAAGAGCCGTTTCATTTCAGCCCCTATTCTGATTACCCCTGACCCTACACGTCAGTTCGTGGAGGAGGTCGACGCGTCAGAGGTGGGGGTAGGAGCGGTGTTATCTCAACGTTCTCCCTTAGATGACAAGGTCCACCCTTGCGCGTATTTTTCATATCGTTTATCTCCGGCAGAACGAAATTACGATATTGGTAACCGAGAATTGTTGGCAGTTAAGATGGCATTGGAGGAATGGCGACACTGGTTAGAGGGATCGGGGGTTCCTTTTATAGTATGGACTGACCACAAGAATTTAGAGTACATTAGCACCGCCAAAAGGTTGAACTCCAGGCAGGCTCGATGGGCACTTTTTTTCGGACGTTTTGACTTTACTATTTCGTACCGCCCGGGTTCCAAGAATATCAAACCCGATTCCTTGTCACGTATTTTTGTCCATTCCTTACGCCCGTCTACTCCCTAGTGTATTTTTCCTGAGACATTAGTGGTCTCCACTCTCACATGGGAGATCGAATCGAAGGTCAGAACGGCCTTAGAAGGGGTAACGCCTCCGCCTGGGTGCCCACCGAACCGTTTATTTGTGCCGGAGGGATTAAGGTCCAACGTTATCCAGTGGGGACATTGCTCGAATGTAGCTTGCCATCCAGGGGTTAACCGTACTAGATTTTTAGTCAAGCAACAATTCTTGTGGCCACTTATGGCTCGCGACATTCACCGTTTTGTTTTGGCTTGCTCGGTTTGTGCCACTGGTAAGACTTCAAATCAGCCCCCGGATGGGTTACTCCAACCGCTGCCGGTCCCTTCGAGACCCTGGTCCCACATTGCTCTAGATTTTATTACCGCCCTCCCGACCTCCCAGGGCAACACAATAGTTTTAACCGTGGTGGACCGGTTCTCGAAGGCAGCCCACTTTATTCCCTTGCCCAAATTACCCTCAGCCAAGGAGACAGCGTTGACCGTCGTAGACCACGTCTTTCGTTTACATGGCCTCCCGATAGACGTGGTTTCCGACAGGGGACCCCAATTTGTGGCTAAATTTTGGCGAGAATTCTGTAGACTACCGGGAGCGACTGTAAGTCTGTCCTCAGGGTTTCACCCCCAGAGCAATGGTCAAACCGAGAGAGCCAACCAAGATTTGGAAAGGGTGTTGCGATGTTTGGTCTCCAAGAATCCTTCCTCCTGGAGCCAACAATTGTCTATGGTGGAGTACGCCCACAATACCTTACCAGTATCAGCTACGGGCCTATCTCCTTTTGAGTGCAGTGTAGGTTACCAGCCACCTATTTTTCCCAGTATGGAATCCGAAGTTGCAGTTCCCTCCGCTCACGCCTTCGTCCAGAGGTGTCACCGCACTTGGACCAGAGCCCGTGAGACTCTACTCCAAGTCGGGGCGCGCACCAAGGCCAAGGCCGATCGCCACCGGTCTAGGCCTCCCGTATACGTTGTGGGTCAAAAGGTGTGGCTTTCTACCAAGAATATTCCTCTCCGTTCCGTATCTAATAAATTGGCTCCCAAATTTATTGGCCTGTTTACTGTCACCAAAATCATTAGTCCGGTGGCAGTCCGGTGGCAGTCCGCCTTAAACTCCCTCCTACGTACAGGAAAATTCATCCCGCCTTTCATGTGTCCAAGATTAAGCCCGTATTTCATTCTCCCATTAATCCGCCTTCCCCGGTCCCTCCCCCGCCGCGTCTGGTAGATGGGGAGACCACCTATTTGGTTAATCGCATTCTGGACTCTAGAAGGAGGGGACGCGGATTTCAGTACTTGGTGGACTGGGAGGGTTACGGTCCGGAGGAGAGAAGTTGGGTACCTGCTAGGGACATCCTGGATCACTCCCTTATCGATGATTACAATCGACAGGTAAGAGATTCTGGGGACGCCAGGAGGCGTCCTTAGGAGGAGGGGTACTGTCACGGTTCGTGAATGCACCGTCTCCAGCTGTATCCATGTTACGTCATGTTGATTGGTTCATGTGGGTGTTGCCACTGATCGTCTGATCAGCGGCAGGTGCGACTCATTCCAACCGCCTATTTAACGCCCTGTCTTTCGTCTCCTGTTTGTCAGATCGTTGTTTGAGGTCCTCGTGTTGATGTCTGTTCGTGCTCCTGTGTTCCTGTCCTTGCTCAGTTTCCTGTTTCGGTCTTCATTGGATTATCACAGTCACTCACGGATTATCACCGCCTATCGCCGATCTACCACCACCGTCATCGCTACCAACGCACTCAAATCACCTACTCACCTGTCTGTGCTGCCGTCGTGGTCCCTGCGTCACTCTCCAGCGTTCATTCATCACACCTCCTGTCAATAAACTCCATTTACTTGCATCTGCCTCCTGTCCTCCATTGTTAGCGTCACAGTATATTATACTACATATTTTATATACATATTCTTTCATGAACACCATTTTGTAAAGTGTATATATATAAATAAAAATAAGTAATAAATTAATGACTGGTATTAATAGTCATTATTTAAATAATAATTCTAACATGTATTTAATTAATACATAATTTATATAGTAATATATATATATATATATATATATATAATTATTTAATTAATGATGCATAATTATTTAATTAATGTTTACCATTTCTTTTATATTCTTACATGTATAAGATTTTTATATAATAGGCATTACATCAATAGATAATCTTTTTATGAAAAAAATTCTAAACTATAGCACATGAACTCCTGGAAACACAACAAGCTTATGTTTAACATTTTTATTCTTTTGTTTGGTAAAAAATGTTAGCCTGAATGCAGTGTAAGTTGGTTTTGGATAAAAGTGTCTGCTAAATGCATAAATGTAAAAGTAACTTCACTTTCACAGCAGCATCCCACAAAATGCACTACGCTTCCACAGGAGGAGGAGACAATAGCAGCACACTCCCATAATGCTTTGTGGCATGAACAGCCAATAAGAACTATGTACAGTGTTATGCTGAGATGCTAGAATATGTATATAACTTATCTGTGTTCTCCTGCAGGTCTTTAATCAGTGCCTAGGGCTCATGGTTTGTCTGGTTATCTTCAGTTTCCGCTGGTAGATTCTGTAGTGACACCATTCAAACCTAGGCTTACAGTAGTGCATTTGAAGGAAATAAAAGCTGAGCAACTGCTATTAATATAGGTATTATAAACCTCCTTGATGTTCAACATCAAAAGTTGTGGATATTTAACAGTATGACCAGCTCTCTTGCAGACAAGCCTCTCAATGATCCAAAATATATCATATATAATCTCCTTCCCTGAGGATTTGGTCATATACATCCATGCGACAGATATAAAAGCGTCGTGAGGAAGCGAGTCATTTCAGCAATAACAAAAGCTTGTTTGCATATGCTTGTTCTGGAGTCATTAATACCGCGCTTTCATTTCTTCATCATCACTCTGTTCCTGGAGCTCTGAATTAATGGGCGGTCGAGGACTCACTCTTTAATTGCAACCGTGCAATAACACTTGTGCAACACCACCAGACTTCTTTAAAACCCGGCCATATTTCCATTTGAGATCCAGTGATGTTAAATTAGCAGAAAGCTCATAACATTCATTGCCTAAGACTGGATTTGTTTGATGAAAGACGGGTCTGTCCATGTTAGCTGAAGGCCACTTTTGATTAAAGCAGCAGGTCGCCACTAGGGGGTGTCTGACTTAATCTCACATTAATGAATTAAACTATTAAATCAAAATAGGCATTTAGTCCATGCATATTAGTATTGAGACCACTGTGCATTTGGTAGATGCATTTATCCAAAGCGGCCTGCATTGCATTGAACATTTACATTTTATTAGTTCATGCATTCCCTGGGAATCAAACCCACAGCCTTGGTGTTGTGAGCGCCAGTCTCTACTGTTTAAGCCTCAAGAAAATATTGACTTTGCAAAAGATGTATACACATAAAGTAAACAAAAAGTCATCCACAAAAAGCCACTGCTATATCAGCCAGTAAAATTCAATTCAATTCAATTCAAGTTTATTTGTATAGCGCTTTTTACAAATCGTTACAAAGCAACTTTACAGAAAATTATGTTTCTACAATATTTAGTAGTAGCTAGTAGTTTGTGCACGTTTGACAGGATTTTAGAAAAATAAAAATAATAATAATAATAATACAAGACGTAGTCAGCTAGATGATGAACTATCAATATTATTAATTAATAGTAATTATAGGATGTAGTCACACATGTAACAATAATTGTTAGTTCTGTTTGTTGATTCAAGGTTAGGATCATCTGGGGTCCTCTGAGGGTCAGCATCATCTCTTCTCAGGTGTTCTGGATCCAGACTGGAGCTTGTGTAAATCCTAGTTACCACGGGATGTAAATCCCGTGGCAAAACATAGAAACAAAATAGAGACATCATTAGCATATGCTGATCCAACAAAGTAAAATTAGTTTAACCCAAGCTAAAGAATAAAAATGCAGATGCAACTACACTCACAATTTAAGAGATACATTATTCGAATGCTTGGCGAAAGAGATGCGTTTTTAATCTAGATTTAAACAGAGAGAGAGTGTGTCTGAACCCCGAACATTATCAGGAAGGCTATTCCAGAGTTTGGGAGCCAAATGTGAAAAAGCTCTACCTCCTTTAGTGGACTTTGCTATCCTAGGAACTACCAAAAGTCCAGCGTTTTGTGACCTTAGGGAGCGTGATGGGTTGTAGCGTGGTAGAAGGCTAGTTAGGTACGCAGGAGCTAAACCATTTAGGGCCTTATAGGTAAGTAATGATGATTTGTAACTGATACGGAACTTAATAGGTAGCCAGTGCAGAGACTGTAAAATTGTGGTAATATGATCATATTTTCTTGACCTGGTAAGGACTCTAGCTGCTGCATTTTGGACTACCTGTAGCTTGTTTATTGACGAAGCAGGACAACCACCTAGAAGTCCATTACAATAGTCCAGTCTAGAGGTCATGAAAGCATGAACTAGCTTTTCTGCATCAGGAACAGATAACATGTTTCGTAGCTTGGCAATGTTTCTAAGATGGAAGAATGCGGTTTTTGTAACATTGGAAATATGATTTTCAAAAGACAAATTGCTGTCCAATATAACACCCAGATTTCTGACTGTAGAGGACGTAACAGTACATCCATCTAGTTGCAGATTGTAATCTACAAGATTCTGTGTGGTGTTTTTTGGTCCAATAATTAATATCTCTGTCTTATCCGAATTTAATTGGAGAAAATTATTTGTCATCCAATCTTTTACATTCTTAACACACTCTGTTAGCTTAGATAATTGGGAAGTTTCATCTGGTCTCGTTGAGATATATAGCTGAGTATCATCAGCATAACAGTGGAAGCTAATTCCGTATTTTCTAATAATATTACCAAGGGGCAACATGTATATTGAAAATAGAAGGGGACCTAGGACGGATCCTTGTGGCACTCCATATTTTACTGATGATAAATGAGATGACACCCCATTTAAGTAAACAAAATGGTAGCGATCGGACAGGTAGGATCTAAACCATCTTAGAGCCTGCCCTTGAATACCTTGAATACCCTTAAAAAAATAAATACGACTAAGTGCATCTTTAAATTTGCATATCAAGTGTTATGACAATATAATTGAGATACTATTTTATTTGATTAATATTTTTATTTTATATTTTCAGTTTTTATTAAGAAAATATGACATAAAAAATGTCTTAATTTTCATTTCATGTTTAGTTTTTATTATTTTAGTAGGCAAACATTAAGTTAAAGTAAATGAAAACAAAAAATGTTGCGTTTAAAGCTCAAAAAAAAAAAGATTTCAAGAATTTGTTTAATTTTATATTTCATGTTTTCATTTTATTCAATTTGTAATTTTGTTGTATTTTTTACATTTTAATCATTATTTAAAAATATGTTCATAGTTTTTATTAATTTTCATTTCAGTTTTAGAATTGTTTTTTTTTTATATCAAGCTAAAATAAATGAAAATTACATTTTGCTTTGGAAAATTACAACAATGGGTTTTAGTTTTCATTTTAGTTAACCACGTAACATGTATATGTAAAGTAATTGATTGTATTTTCTATCTCTTTGGCTTTAAACTACCTCATCTTTTTTTCTCTCCTGGTCTTTCATCATGTCAAGGCTGTTTCCTCTTTGCATTTTTGCTGCGGTTCTGCAATATAAGTTGCCTTTTTAGAAAGCAATTTCCAATAAAGTCAGCTTTGTTCTGGAGTCGGCAACACCATCTGCCTTTGTGTCAAAATAAATGCAAAGAGCTTTTTAACTGCTCTCCACTCGGGATTTAATGACACCGGAAAAATGGTGAACAAAACAAAATCTAGCAGCGGTAATTTGAAGGAGCAGAGCGCACTTATTATTTTTATCCTCACTGATTTATTACAAACCCTTTTTCTCAAGCCTGACATGTAATATTGACGTTATTAGTTATAATGTAGTGTTCTCGCCTCAGCCTTCTTTTGGTTTTTGTCTGTCAGCACATTAGGTGTGTGAGGGTTTGCATCCATGTGCTTTGAATGACTACTTGTAAACTGCATCTTAAACACTGAATACTACCTATACTATTTCTACAAAATGGCATATTAAAGAGTTCGATTGTGCAAAAATAAACATTTCAAACAGCATATGCTATACTGTTGGAGCACGGTCAAATCATATTGTTTAATCCTTTTTTTTATGCCTTAAAGCAATATTTCTACCAAAGAAAAATGAAAGTATTTACTCTTCCACAGTCCATGCAAGATGTAGATGAGTTTGTCTCTTCATCAGATTTGGAGAAATGTAGCATTGCATCAGTGTCTCATCAATGGATGCTCTGCAGTGAATGGGTGCCGTCAGAATGAGAGTCCAAACAGCTGATAAAAAAATCACAATAATCCACAGCACTCCAGTCCATCAGTTAACATCTGGAGAAGACAAAAGCTGAAACAAATCCATGAAGACATTTTTGATGTCAAACCATTGCTTCTGGCTAAAATAATCTAGAGTCCATAATCTATAATAATGCTTCCTGCAGTTAAAAAAGTGGTCTGGTTTGAATCAGGAAAGAAATCTGCACCGATCAAGCACAGTTTACAAGCTAAACACAGTTTTTATCAGCTGTTTGGACTCTCATTCTGACGGCACCCATTCACTGCAGAGCATCCATTGATGAGATACTGATGCAACGCTACATTTCTCCAAATCAGATGAAGAAACAAACTCATCTACATTTTGAATTTTCATCTCTGGCTGTGACTGTAGCATCATCCTCCTCTAAACATCCATAATATTTCCATGAATTAATGTTTGTTAGAGTTCCTCTGATGTGAAGGTGAGCAGTTATGACTTTGCCCTCCATGTGACTCTCAATTTAGCACCTTGGCATTTTTTACAGTGTCACGCCAGCCTCAATTAGCATAACGCTGTTAAACGCCCAAGCAGAGCTGAAGCTGTTAATGTGAGTCTTACTGAGAATTAAAACAATGCCCTTTTGCATAATACATTTAAAGTGCTGTAGCTCATGTAACATTTGATTCAACACAACCACGTAGTGCTTTAAAGTCTTAAATGCATTGTGACATAAATCAGTATAAACTTATGCACTTAAATGGCATTTCATTTGCATCTGTATTTGTATCATTTTTGAAAATAGCTGCAGGGAATGTGATTTATGCTAAATATTAAATGCAAGCACAATTAAACTTAAGACTCAACTGCATACTCAAAGTGATAAGGATGTGTGCAAATATCTGGACATCTGAAGAGCGTCTGGATGTATTCTGTGTCTAATCCAGTAAATCCTGGTGAACAGAATTAAATGAAGAGTATCACCCGTTAAGCACAGGGTGTTTTAATGTGCTGTGGTGTACAAACTCTGTGCTGGGTCAGATGACGGCCGTTCTGGTCAGCGATCCTGCGCTCAGAACTGCAGCCAGTGGCTTTCTGATGTGATTAATGAACATTGATTTCTAACTAAAGCCACAAAAACAGTACCTTCTGCTCATCATGTCGTGGTTTACAGACCTCACCTGGAGAATCTGCTCAGCAGACGAATCTTTTCTCCGTTTGGTCAATACTTAGGAACCGGCTGATGAAAGAGAAACCTATAGAAAGAGTTAAAGTTCTGCATTTTTTTTTTTTTTACAGCATAGGCTCATGACTCTAAATAAATTTCTGCAAAACTGATAAAAAACGTACCTATACGTACGAATCGCTGTAGTTTCCTGCTGAAATGAACCACTAGAGACAGTTAAACTCACACAACTTTTATTTCTTTCCACACAAAGTATGAATTGCCTGTCCACAGTTTCAAACAATAAAGCCTAATTTTCACCTAATCGCTTCAGGAATATTATGTGATGAATTCAAAACGCTCTAAATGTCACACACCTGGACTCATTTTGTGTGTTTTTGCCCCTGTGACCCAGTTTCTGTCTCTATGTGGTTTGATTAGTTCCCAGGTGTGTCTAGTCTTTTCCGCATGATTTCCATCTCCCTGTTAATTTAGTCTTGCCATCCACCTGTGTTTTCCCAATTGCCTTGTCCTTTCAGTTCTGTTTTGTCGGGTCTACTCGTCTACGTGTCAACTTGTCTACTTGTCCACTTGTCACCTGTTACTTGCCACTTGCCTCTTGCCACCTGTTATTTTGCTACTTACCATGCCTATGTTTGAGTTAATAAATCCTTGTTTCGTTTATCCCTCGGCTTCGTGTTCCTTCCAGCAGCGTAAGCCGTGACAGAAGACCCGACCTAAAAAGTTATAAACTGCGTGTTTTCCCTCCGTTTTTTTTTCCGTTTTTTCACTGTCTTTTTCTTTCCGTAGTGTGTCATGGATCCCCTCTATTGCCCCGAATACCTCCTCCTCCTGCTGGAGCAGGAGGGACTGTCTCTCGAGGACCATACCAGACGGTTTCTCTGGATAGCTAATGCCACCAGCTACCCGGACCACGCGCTCTGCACCTTTTATCACGCCAGCCTGAACTCCAGGTGCAGAGTGTTGTCGCCCGAAGATGGTCCTCGGGAGGATTTCGCCGCCTTTATAGAGTGGAATCTGGTGAGAAATGGGTCACCTCTCACGGTCGGCCCAATGGAGGATCTCGCCAGGTCCACTCTGGACCCAGAGCCCAGCCTACAATCTCCCCACGGTACGAGGCATAAGCCCGAGCCCACCGATGACGGAGAGCCAGAGAGCAACCCGTCAGACCAGGTGCGAGAGCCGGCGACACTGCCCACCACGAGGGAGCATAATGTGGAGCGCCAAATGGGTCAAAATGAGGGGGTTTCCAATGCACCTATGCCAGATCCTCCTTTAAGCCCAGGACGGGCTCCTGATCCTCTGTTAAGCCCAGGAAGGGCTCCTGATTCCCCGTTAAGCCCAGGACGGGCTCCTGTTCCCCCGTTAAGCCCAGGACGGGCTCCTGATCCTCCTCTAAGCCCAGGACGGGCTCCTGATCCTCCGTTAAGCCCAGGACGGGCTCCTGTTCCCCCGTTAAGCCCAGGACGGGCTCCTGTTCCCCCGTTAAGCCCAGGACGGGCTCCTGATCCTCTGTTAAGCCCAGGAAGGGCTCCTGATCTTCCGTTAAGCCCAGGACGGGCTCCTGATCCTCCTGTAAGCCCAGGACGGGCTCCTGATCCTCTGTTAAGCCCAGGAAGGGCTCCTGATCTTCCGTTAAGCCCAGGACGGGCTCCTGATCCTCCTGTAAGCCCAGGACGGGCTCCTGATCCTCTGTTAAGCCCAGGAAGGGCTCCTGATTCCACGTTAAGCCCAGGACGGGCTCCTGTTCCCCCGTTAAGCCCAGGACGGGCTCCTGATCCTCCTTTAAGCCCAGGACGGGCTCCTGATCCTCCGTTAAGCCCAGGACGGGCTCCTGATCCTCCGTTAAGCCCAGGACGGGCTCCTGGTCCTCCGTTAAGCCCAGGACGGGCTCCTGATCTTCCGTTAAGCCCAGGAAGGGCTCCTGATCTTCCGTTAAGCCCAGGACGGGCTCCTGATTCCTCGTTAAGCCCAGGACGGGCTCCTGATTCCCCGTTAAGCCCAGGACGGGCTCCTGATCCTCCTTTAAGCCCAGGACGGGCTCCTGATCCTCCGTTAAGCCCAGGATGGGCTCCTGATCCTCCGTTAAGCCCAGGACGGGCTCCTGATCTTCCGTTAAGCCCAGGACGGGCTCCTGATCCTCCTTTAAGCCCAGGACGGGCTCCTGATCCCCCGTTAAGCCGAGGACGGGCTCCTGATCCTCCTTTAAGCCCAGGACGGGCTCCTGATCCCCCGTTAAGCCGAGGACGGGCTCCTGAACCCCCGTTAAGCCCAGGACGGGCTCCTGAACCCCCGTTAAGCCCAGGACGGGCTCCTGATCCTCCGTTAAGCCCAGGAAGGGCTCCAGCCCCAGAGCTTACTCCAATGCCTGTTCCTTCAAAATTCCCACCCTCCCACCCACTCCTGCCTCCTCCTCCGCTGTCATCTGGCTGCCCCTCTGCTCGCCCTCAGCCTACCATCATTGTGGTGCGAGCTCAGCGGGACCGCCATCCTCCAGCGACGCCTTGGTCGGCGTCTCCCTCACCTCCGCCTCCAGCCTCTGAGGCCTGGACTCCGCCTCGGCCCGTTGACCCGTCGGCTCCACCATGGCTCCTAGCTCCTTCCTCTCCGCCGTGGCCCGGCAGTCCGCAGGCTCTGCCTGCCTCCCTCGTCCCTCCGGCTCCGCCTTGGTCTGGCGTCGTCCATCCTATGCCTCGGGACTCCACTCCTCCGGCTTCGCCTCATCCCTCTGTCCCTCCGGCTCCGTCAGGCTCCTTCATCCCCTCGGCTACACCTCAGTCCTCGGTCACTCTGGCCTCACCGCGGCCTTCCGGATCCACATCGCCGCGTCAGTCACCAGAGCCATCAGTTCCGCCTAGGACCTCCGGCTCCTCCCCGTCACCCTGGCTCTTCGGCTCTCCGTCTCCACCTCGGGCTCCTCCTCCACTTGCTCCGTTGCCGTGGGTCGAGTCCCTGGAGTCGGTGACCATTCCTCCTCCATGGCTCCTTCCACCGTCGGCCCCACTTTGGGCCGTTATGGCTGTGGCCTGGGTCCTGCTGGGTACCTCCTGCTTAAGATCCTTCCTGTCTCCTCCCTGGCTCCTCCCTCCGTCATCTCCTCCCTGGCTCCTTCCTCTGTGGTCCCTGTCTGCTGGCCCCCTTCTGGGAGGCTGTCCTCCACCGGAACCTCCTCCCAAGTTCCCACCCACGCCTCCGTTTGTTGTTTCTACGGTGCGAGGACGCACCTACCGGGAGGGGGGAGTACTGTCACACACCTGGACTCATTTTGTGTGTTTTTGGCCCCGTGACCCAGTTTCTGTCTCTATGTGGTTTGATTAGTTCCCAGGTGTGTCTAGTCTTTTCCGCATGTGTTCCATCTCCCTGTTAATTTAGTCTTGCCATCCACCTGTGTTTTCCCAATTATCGTTTGTACTTAAGCCTTGTCCTTTCAGTTCTGTTTTGTCGGGTCTACTCATCTACGTGTCAACTTGTCTACTTGTCCACTTGTCACCTGTTACTTGCCACTTGCCTCTTGCCACCTGTTATTTTGCTACTTACCGTTCCTTCCAGCAGCGTAAGCCGTGACACTAAACATATTGTAAGATTTGAAAACTGATACTTTTGAACGTGTCGTCACATGTACAGCTTGAGAAAAAACTAGCTGAGATAAAATGTTTAAATATTTCAATATATATATTTCATTTTAGTCGTTGATGTTTGTTTTATTTAAAGAAACTTAATTTTTTTATGGCTTTTAGTTTTAGTAAACTATAATAACCCTGTCAAGGGCAGACCTGTTTAATGAGAACTAAATAAATAAATATAGCTTTTTAAACTAGCTGACATTAAACAGGTTTATTTTTTGACAGCATAGAATTGATGCCAGGGTGTTGCTATGTGGATACAAGAGTGTTCCAAATGGTTGCTATGCAATTTAAATATTATTCAAATAACATTTTTTTAAAAAGTGAGTTAAAACTGCAAAGTCTGCATGGTCAACTGAAAGCGTGATTCTCCTGAGACGCTTTATAATGCAAATGAAACAGTGTTTTCCATATGAGATGCGTCTCTGTCCTCAAGAAGCACTTTGATGTTTTTAACAGCCCTGAAGTGAAGATCTCATAAAAACTCTCCCTGTGTTTCTGCCCTAAAGCAGAGCATCCTATTTCCATATGAAACGCTCAGATTGGCCGCTTGATGCCGTCACAATATGTGATAATTGACTGCTGGGATTACAGACGAACATACAGGTTAGCATTCATGATGCTGATGAATCCCTTCTATAACTTTACACTGAAAAAAAATAAATCAAAATAGTGTAGGATTTACTTTGAAACAGGTTTCGATGAGAAACTGCTAGTAAGTTTCTTAAATAATTACAAAGAAACAATGTTGAAATTAAAAACAAACTTTGAAGTAGAAAGACTGAATAGTAGTGGATATTTTTCTTTCTTTCAGATAATAGCTCATTAAGACATTAAAATGACATTACAGAAACAATATTTAAAAATATATGTTATATAGCAAGAGTAGACAAAGCACAAGGTCACAAATACACCAGAATCTATATATACATTGCGTGCATATTTAATAGGCACACTGATATTGTGAAGATAGCACATTTTACCAAATCCAAACCACATCAATCTTAATAACTACTACTACTTAATTTTGGATTTAATCATTATGAAGGAAAAAATAAATCATGTACAAATATTTATGCAATTTATGCACTGGTCTATGTTTACTAGTCATTAAAGCAAATATTGATTTATAATTTACAGAAAGCGTGCACTATAAATGTTACCATTCAGCGTTTATGACCTATTGACATCAGGAAAAAGGCAGTTTGATGAATCAGCATTTGTTTTCATTAACACACACACACACACACACACACAGAGAGAGTGTTGTGCTGCTCTGTTACACACTCATCAGTTGGGCTTCAATCAAGTATAACATCTGCTAGCATCCCTCTGTCACACCCGACCGGAGCAGATGCTTTAGCGGTTTCACTCTCTACCCATCATAAACACCTTAATTAGAGTCATATCCAATTATATAAATTAAACAAAACTGCAAACAGCAGTTAAGGGCCAAATACTCCAGCAGCATGTGTGGCGTAAAGCTGAGGATTAGTTGTCACCCTGGTGGTGAAATTAGGAAAAGAAGTTCAACAATGAGTAGATTTACACGACTTCAATTCAACGTAAAGATGTAGTTCAGCCAAAAATTTAAATGTGATGTCATTCACAACTTTTTTCTTCAGTAGTAAAACAAAATGAAATGGTTCGTCTAGTTCACTAAAAAAGAATCTGTTTGAAAGAATTATTTGTTCTCGTCACTCTGTACCATTTGTCTGAGGCTCTGGATTACAGATAATAATGTTGTATAATAATGTTCAGCTTCTTGCACAGACTGATTGCTTTGCTTCATAAGACCTCAATATATTATCAAGAGTCACAGGTATTAGTTTTGTGTTGCCTCAGTTGCTTTTTCTGACTCTCAAAGTACTGGTTGCTGCTGGTTTTCATTTAATGTTAATATTGAGCTATAAATATTCCTGTATTCTACAAAAGATAGCTCTTAGATAGTGTGAGGGTGAGTAAATTAACAGCAAAGCTTTCATTTTTGGTCGGCATATCCCTTTCGGTCAACTTTTGACCGGCTGAATTTGTTGTTTTCAGGACATTATATTTACAAGGATTCATGTCAGTATGCAAACAGATAACATGAGATATTTCTAAGCAAAACAGCAAAGAACGAAAGGTGGGAATTCCCATTTGGAAATCTCATCACAACAGAGGAACAGTTTCTGGCTAGTGTTGTGTAGGGAGCTGTCTGCTGTTTTCTGATGCAACACCTGTGTGTTTTTCCACCCGAACTCACTCAAAGTCCAAAACGACCAAATCAATGTCACGCTTTCCACTGCGAAGATCCTCTAGACAAACACTGCTGCTAAAATTAACACAGAGTGTCAGTCTGGATTTAGACTTTCCACACATGATGAGATGGCACCAGAAATAATGCAGCGGCACGCATAAAAACAGACACTCGCCGTGTGACAGAAATGCTTATATCTTAATTAACGACTCAATGAGGAGCTACGCAGCACAACACCAGTCCATATGCTCACCTGCTGTTTGACACAGAGTTCAACTTGTGGCCAGAAATATACTCAGCTGTCTTAATCTCATGTAACCTGTTGAGAACTTCATATTTCGCCAGACAATTAAACTTTTTAATGCACATTTTCACCATTTGTGTCTGTGCAAAGTCCGAATTTATAAAGAAAAGAGATGATACAAGGCTGAAGATGTAAATACATAAGGTGCAGGTTTGGGGTTTCTCTTTACCTTTAAGACAGAAATAGATTCAGACCGCATGGCATAGCATGAGCATAAGCATGAGATTCAACAGCAACATTGGGTTGTCCTACATCCATTCCATTTATTTTGGTAAACAGAGTAATTCTTCTGGGAAATTTACTTTGTTTTTCATCAAGGAAGATATTCAGTTGCGTCCTCATGATGCTCATGTTTGGGTTAAAAGTGTTGTAGACTTTGAGGGTTTTAAGAAATTGATGTCAGGATTTAAAGAGAGTTAATTTACTCAAATATAAAACTATGTTATATTAAATATGAATGCTTAGTTAAAAGGATGGTTCACCCACAAAATGTATTCTGTCATTCATCCCTTATGCCATTCATTCTTCTATCAAACAAAAACAAACAAAACATTACATTCAACCCCATGACTGTCATTGTACGCAGAGTTTTATTTATTTATTTATTTATTTATTTTTTACAGAAGAAATAGAGTCACACAGATTTGGAAAGACATGAGAATGAGTAAACGATTTAGTTAGAAATTCAAACATGTCATGTTTATACTACAGATTAAAGTATAAAGTACTACAGATTAAAGTTTTAGAAAATAAATCCCTTCTTCTCACCAAGGCTGCATTCATTTGATCAAAAATAGAGTAAGAATTTTGAAATATTTTTGTTATTTCAAATGGCTGGTTTCTAAGATCTATCTTAAAATAAAAGTTATTCTTATTATTCAAAGCTTACTTTTCAGCGTCATAACTCCAGTCTTCAGTGTCACATGATCTTCAGAAATCATTCTAATATGATGATTTGCTGCTCAAGAAACATTTGTGATTATTATCAGTGTTGAAAACAGTCGTGCTGCTTCACGTTTTTGTGCAACTCATTATACATATTTATTTAACATATAACAAGTTCAAAACAAAATAGTATTTAATTGAAACATTATCAGCATCTACTGTCACTTTTGAACAGTTTAATGCAAACTTGCTCAATAGGAGAGATTAATTTTATTAAAGGTTTGTTAACGTACATATCTGTTCTCTGTAAGGAGGTGATGATCTCTAGGTCACATGATGAGAAAAGGATGGGTATTTTCATGATTATACTGTAAATGAAGCCGCATTACACATGTCACCTTGACACTGACCAGCCGCTCCTGCATTAGAGACATAAATAGCTGCTGTCCGTGACATGAAGGGCTTCACAGAGACAGCAGCGCTGGTGTGGAGGCTGCGAGCACGTCCCCAGGATCCTTCCAGATGTCTGCGTGTGATGCTGTCATCTCGCTGACATCTCACCGCCATCACGTTTCATCAGCACCATAATTAATCAGCCCTCTAACAATGCACTGGCCGTGACAAGGAGAACGCAGGCTCTGCCAGGTCTGCTGTGCCACTCTAGTGAAAGCCTCGCCAAATCCGGCGCCCTCGTGTCACGCCAACAGTCTTACTCATTAGCCATTTTCCCAATGTCCCAATGCTTGCCTCTTTCATTCAGGCTTATTTTAAACCGAGCATACTGGGAAACTGGCAAAGTTATACAATTAAGATAATTCGCTCCTTCTTTATATTAACTATAATACATTGATATAATACATTGTAGCTTTACTACAAATAAATCTAACTAATCCAAAATCTACCAATCCAAAAGAAATGTTGCAAGTTCGGTGTCGAACCTCATTTCTTTCAGGTCCATCAGTTGGTTTACTCTGTTGTTTACTCTGGTTCGGCTCCTTTTCTTATCGGATTTGATTTGTGATTCCGAGCGCGGTTGTTTCCCTGTAGCGGGTGGTGGTCCTGATTCAGATAATCAGCTCGTTAGAAATGAACTCCGTGCATGAACTGTTTTTCAAATGTTCATTGCTCCCTACTCTCTGAGCAGGGGAAATCTGTTGAAGTTTACCTCACATCGAAACATTCATTCACTGATTTGTGCTGTGCAGCGTCTTTAAACATGGACAACTGTGACATCATATACCTCTGTAAATCAATACAATTTAAATTCACGTCTTGCACACTTCAATGCACTTTGATTGGAACATATAGCTACGTTCGCTTCGAACTGGAATCATGGCTGAATATCCTGTGATGTCCACTTCGCAGGGCACTTATGTTCGAATAGAACAAATGTCTGAAGCTCTAAGAGAAACGTTCAAAATGTGCAGAGCAGTGGGGCGCGAGGACTGCAATTGAGAACCGCTGTCTTATAGGCTTCAGCTATGCTCTAGGGTTGTTGTGAAGGTAGGGGCGGAGCATAGAGACTATGCAGTTTCTCGTTTGTTACTCTAGTGTAGACCAATTCACTTTATTGAGGCATACTGCCCCCATCTGGTATGTAATGTGGAGTATGACGTGATTTTTTTGCCAGATATGACAGATGGCACCTTTAAGTCACATGAAGTAGTGGGCTGTACTTTCCACATGATTGGCATCAGGTTAGATTACGCCCACAAGCCGTGCGAGTTATTCGTGTATTGCAGGTTGGCTGGTGGTTATGTTGCCCGCATACCGCCTCCCATGGCCGAAACTGGTATTACGACACCTGTCGGGCCGGGGCTAGTAATGCTACTGCTAATTAAGGTTGATATCTCTGCAGCACTATAACTTGACATTTTTTTAATGACATCATCGCCCTTATTTCTCCTCATACTTTTGATGCGTGTAGGTCATTTTTTGAATATTTTTAGCTCAATTTTTGCACATGGCACCTTTAATCCAATTAATTTGTTATAATCCACTATAATCCAATTTTGTGAGAAACTATTTTTTTTTCTCCTTACAGACACACAGCTTTGGTCTTCTCCAGATGTTAACTGATGGACTGGAGTGCTGTGGATTATTGTGATGTTTTTATCAGCTGTTTGGACTCTCATTCTGACGGCACCCATTCACTGCAGAGCATCCATTGATGAAACACTGATGCAATGCTACATTTCTCCAAATCTAATAAAAAATTATCTGTAATAAATTGTCTAGATCTAGGATGGCCTGAGAGTTTACTTTAAAGTTGGGGGTTTGCTAAGTATGAGTGATGTAAATCTCAGCACTCAGCCTCTTATGATTATGCATCGCACACGACTTGTGATTCCACTCGGTAACCTCTCGCATCTGGACATGTTTTTCTACTTTGCATAGAACAACAGATCAGGTCGCAACATGATGAAAATTAATTCTATAACTTCAGAAAGAAAACTCACAGGGTCTGATAGTTTAGCAACCTTTAATGGGAACAGATGGAGGCGGTTCACAAGGTTCACGTAAGTGATATCTGTAGAATTTTAAAATGGCACAGAATTCATTACCTGCCCACTGCAGCTGTGAACTCTCGGCTAACCAAGCCAGATGAGGTCAGATTATTATCAAACTTGCTGAAGCAGAAACTTGCTTTCGCGCCTGAAGGGAAAGATACTGACAGTCTGAGACCTTGGTGTTGGCAAAAAAAAATGATTATTAACATTTAGGTCTGGAGTATTAAAAACTGTAAGCAAAAAGAGAGGAAGGGCTGCAGTGCTGTAAATCATGCCTTCGCAAACCCTCTAAAGACAACGTCTGAATAATTTCCCTCGACAGTCCCTCATAATTCACACACCAGTAATCTTTTCATATATCTGATAAATCTTCTTAGAGATGACAGTGTTGAATGTTAAAATCATAGGCTGAAACGTGCGAACACAAGTTTATGACCATAAACGCTTGCAGCTATGCAAGCTTCATTTCACACGTCGTCACATTACAGGATGTCAAAACACAATTCTTAACACACGCACACACACACAACTATGTGTTGTATTTACTGCATGGCCACAAGGAGCGCTACAGCAGATAGAAGTGTTTGTGCTACTGGACATCAGATTTTACATTGGACTTCACCAATAAACAAACTCGTTTATCAGATAAATAAAATAAGCTGACAGTTATTACACACTGTACATAAACAAGGGTTGGGCAAAATTCAGATTTTAGAATTGCTTATCTATCTAAATATCTATGCATCTTACTATCCATCCATCTGTGTACCTATCTGACCTTATTTATCCATCATCAATTCATCTGTCCTACTATTCATCCATCTATCCAAACTTTGCTTTTAATTAAAAATGCCACTACCATATAATATATTTCTCAGAATGTTAATTTCTTTGCCTGCTTCAGAATTTAAATGCATCATTGCCAACATAAATACCATCTTCCAAGCGCACGTCTACATATCATTGTTAGAAGACTTTGCAAAAGAACGTCAAAGAAAATTGGAACAATGAAGGCCAATGAACTCTTGGACAACAACATGCTTCTGTTTATTTTCTAAGCCTAAAACAATCTTGGGACATAAACACAGCGTGTAAACGGCGGCTGAAGAGCGTGAGCGGTTTAAGACGGAATCGCAGAATCTTCCAGGGGTCTGATTGATGAGAATTGAAAGACAGATCAATAGAGATCACAGCGCAAATGAAGAGTGATTTTAATTGGCTTAGTGTTATTGACTGTCATGCCCCCTGCCATTTGTTGAGCTCTGTTTCTTCACCAATTTCATGGATTCTCAGTGGAGAAGTGCTAACAGTCACCTCTTCATTAGACAGACCTTCAATAAGTGACTTCTAAAGTAACTCAGACATGTGTATGTCACATTTCAATGGATATCTGAG
This sequence comes from Carassius carassius, assembly GCF_963082965.1. NCBI lineage: Eukaryota > Metazoa > Chordata > Actinopteri > Cypriniformes > Cyprinidae > Carassius > Carassius carassius. The sequence goes on along the minus strand of NC_081786.1, from coordinate 1,674,101 downwards.
ACTTTAGATTATATCCCAATATCCCAATATATTTCCACGCACTTCCACAAAGAAAGAAGAGTTTACTCATGGACAGTGCTGGGTAAATTTATTACAAATTATAGTCTAGATTACAGATTAAATGATGAAAGATGTACTTAATAATCTAGGTTACTCATTTTATGAAATCTGACTACTTTTTGGATACATTTGTTTTTTCTAAGCAAACTGTTTTAAATTGACCATTAAACATAATATATTTATATATAGATATATATTTTGATATGGGCCTCATAAAAAGCACTAAACATTAGTTTCCACAAAGGTTTCCTAAACTGGGGTTGATGTAAAAATTGCATTGGGTTTGCAGTGAGTTGATAAAAAGCTAATGATTAAATAAAAAATGTAAAACGTAAAATAAAAATAATTTATACAACACTTGAACACTAAAAATATAAATATTTAATTTTCTTACATGCATGTCTATGTGACCACTAGCTAACAGAGTCAGAGTACTGTAAACATGCAAATGTGTTGTTAAATTATTCAAAATATTAACTTCCTAAAAGATATGTGAAGTAAATATTTTATTTTAAGGCATTTGGTTGACAAAAACATTTGGGAAACCCTGCATTACTTGAACAAACATGAAAATAACATTGACATTACTCGCCAAAGTCTTCCAGGATTAATCATTTACTTCTGTTTTGTGAATATTATAATCATGTAGGCTAATCCATAAAAAAGTAACTGTAATCTGATTATGAGCATTTTAAAATATAATACAATTACAATCCAGATTACATGTAAACAGTTACTACCCAGCACTGCTCATGGATATGTTTTAAAGAGTTTCTCTCACGTATATGAGAGCATTTTGCACAACTTCTGTCATTTCACTTTTTTTTTTATGGCATTTTTATTTAAACACATGCAAAACTGTGACAAAGATGGACAATACAGCACTCAATTTCTGGACTTTAACTGCAAATATCCATTGACCACAGATAGGCTGAGGATGAAAATAGATAAACATTTTAATGGGATTCAAGAAAATGATAAAAAAGGAGGGATATGACAGTCAATGTGACCCATGGACCTTAATGAATTCTTTAAAAGGTGCTGATGAAACCAGTTTTGCAGATAGAGCAGTGAGCTTCAAGAGTCTCAAAGGCTCGCTATTATGGAAAAGAGAAGCGACGTGCACAGAATCTCAAATTGGCATGAGACACTTTCAACTTTATGAAAAGCTTCTAATCAAACACAGTAAATGAAGAAAGTTCAGACTGAGATGTTTTAAGTATATCAAGGAAAGAAAAGACATTGTTCAGCCGTCGTTAGATACGACTTCGTGTCAAATTAAATAGTTATTTATGACTCATATTTAACAGTCTAACGCAGAATATGCTCATTTGAAAAAAAGTTACCAGATGTCACAAATGATTTATAGTTGCTAAATAATGCTGCATTAAAAAGCACACTAAATTCCTCCAGATTCTGTGATGAAAATTAATTAAATGTTATTGCTGATGCAGGTTTTAATTTCTGTCTCTTAATAAATAATGGATTAGGACTCTAAAGCTTAAAGTAAAGCTTGTTTAAGTGCAAGTGCTTGCCTGAAATGCAGTTAGTGTGAGATATTCAGAACTCCGTCTCATTAGCATCTGCTGTCACAGGACGTCATTAAAACACTGAACACACACACACACACACACACACTGAGCAAGTGCACAAGCCGCAAGCTGTTTCACCTGTGCTGTGTGCAATCGAAAAATCACCTGCTTTTTATAGTTTTTCTCAAGTGCACGTCTGGAGAATATAATCACATAGCGGGTCACATATATTGATATGACTCTAGTTTGGTAGTTCTTGGGTAAGTAAGAGGCTTAAAGCAATTGTTCAGCCGAAAATCTATCAAATGTAAAGGAATAGTTCATCCAAAGATAGAAATTCTGTGATTCATGTCATGGATTTCGAACCCAAATTACTTTCTTCTGTTAAAAAGTAGATGTGATGTTTTCTGTCTTTTCCATAAAATGAATATAAATGTTAACAGATGCAGTCAACCGCAAAATCAGTGCATTTGACTCGTACACATATGGAACAGACTGAAAAGAGCAACATGAATAATTTGCTACATGAAAATGAGTAAATGAGTAAATGTTGAAGGAATAGTTCACCCCAAAAAAAATAATAATGTGCACACCTTTAGTGCCAGCCAAGATTAGGATGGGTTTGTTTCTTCATCAAATTTTTGGAAGAATGTAGCATTGCATCAGTGTGTCATCAATGGATGCTCTGCAGTGAATGGGTGCCGTCAGAATGAGAGTCTGATAAAAACATCACAATAATCCACAATCTGCTTGTTTGTGATAAAACTATCATTTATGTGTTTTTAACTTCAAACCATTACTTTTGGCCAAAGTAAAAGTCCATAATCCATAATAACGGTTCCTCCAGTGAAAAAGTGGTCTGGTCTGAATCAGGAGAGAAATATTCAAAAGTCAAAACAGCTCTAAACAACTCCACTGGTGAGCAAGTGATACATTTCACCAAATCTGATGAAGAAACAAACTCTCAAACTACATCTTGAAAGAGTATATTTTCCCCAGATGCTTCTCCTAAAAGAGTTGAATGTTTTAGTACAGTAAAAGTCATGAAATAGATATTAAAGAGCAGCTTTGATGAGAAACGTCTGAGCTCTTATTGAGTATGCTTTTCTGACTTGGCATCTTGGCAAATCTGAGCACAGTTTGGACTCTTCTGAAACTCTACAGAAGTTGTTTTTTTTTTAGGGTTGGATCAGTGGTCAGTCTCTTATTATTCTGCAGTGCATTGCATCAAAGCAGATGACCAGATCTCCCCTTCACCAAGGGCTATGAAATATGCAAGCGCTGCATGCGATTCTGATATAAGACTCGAATCACAGCGCTTTAATTCAGATACAAGCGCAGTCAGCACAAGGGAACGCCTGCTAGATTAACAGAGAAACCAGCGCTTTTAATAATGCATACTCACTCATGCATATTCTCTGCATCTTGTCAAGCATGCCGGAATTAAACATGTTTATCATCTCAAAAACTGACATGTTTTACACTGGGATTCTTTATTGAGCCAAGGCTGAATAGCAATTTCTCTCACAGCATGGACAAAATTCATCCCGTTTTTGTAATTCTAGATGTGCAAACTGGGTGAAACTTTAGTGCTGGGACATCCATTCTGTCCGACCTGTAATTAAATAGGCAGTGCTGACAAAGTGGACGAGAGTGAAGTAATCAGCAGCATATTCTACTGGACGTATCTACATGTCTTGTTCACAGCCACAATGCCTTTAAAGACTTCAGAAGATGACGTATAAAGCGTAATGATATACATTTAATGTGCTCAGCAGCTCCAGAAATGTGATTTCCCTGGAGAAACACAAAGAAATGGTCAGATTTCAGCAAGTCTTTCACTCAATATGCACTTTCATTAAACGTCTTAAGTATGAAGATTATGATTTAAGTTATATAAACTAGTGTTGTTTTTTCTGGTTATTTTTTATAAATGAATCCCAAAATGATGCTATCACTCTGAATGATCCTAATTTTATTTGTGTTATATAAATATCACTCTTTTTTGAACGTGTATTCTTGTTTTCAATTATTAATATATTCGGCAAAATTATTCTTCAAGCTCAACTAATAACCTCCTATTCAATTTTGGCATTCATTTTTATTACATTCATAATATTTTATCATTTTGTATTAGATTTTGTTTAATATGATGTTAATTCAGTTACTGTGTCTTGTTTATGCATGGGATATAACAAAAGCATTTATTTCCACCATTAAAATGTGTTTCATGAATCTTTTAACCGAATCATTAAAAAGAACCGGTTCGAGTGAATGGAAACGGACATCACCCGTTGTTCGGTTTGTTCCTTTCTCCTTATTTTTGAAGCTCTGAATCAATTAAACATGAAATGATTCACTGTTTCAAAAAAACGTTTGAAACACCACAGACTGGCACCTGCAGAGTAAATATAGCGTGAATGCAACGAAGACAAGCATGCCATCTTTTACAAACTAACTGCAAATGAGGTAACGAAGCCTTGTTTGCTGAAAACACTCACTAATTCGAAACAAAAGATGAGACAGTGTTACAAAAACGCAATTCACTATGTTGTTCATGATTCTCAATGAAAACACATGCTAGACTTTCATGAGTTTCATGTTTTAGAACCCGCTTCAAATTAAAAGATGTTCAACTTTTGGAAAACGTGTCTCGAGACTCTGCATTAACCCTTTGCATTAAAGTGCTTATTTCTGACAGCAGACATCAGTGTGTGTTTTGAAAACAGAATAACCACATTCTGTGTCTCCAACATCTCCAGGTTTCCTCCGGCTAAACTCAGACGGTCGATACTCCACCTGCTGAGGTATTGAGCGGATTGAACCGCTGCCAAACTCACATCCTCTAATCTCGGAGCCTGAGAGAGACGAGCCTTATCTCGACATCATGGAGAAGTAGTATCCCACATTCACAGCGCTCCAGTCGGCAGGCCTGGGATTTCTCACATTGTTTTTAATAGCCACAATCTTCAGATGTATCTGGCTTTGTGTTGCACTTATCCTGCAGTAAGACAGATTCATGCTTTATGGTAAAATCTGTTCGTTCTAGATCATTCAGCTAAAACCTGACAGATTCTTTGTTATATATATATATATATATATATATATATATATATATATATATATATAATTTATTTTTTACGTTACAGTTCTTCATAAGTGAATAATGCAGTAGAATAATTTCGGAAATGATTATTAAATGCAATTATATATTTACTTTAAGTGTGATGCTCGTAAAAAAAATCAAACATTCTGATTTCTGTGCATTAAAATAATAATAATAATAATAAATAAATAAATAAATAAAAAACATATAGTTTCTAATTGGATCTTAAGAGAAACCAACATCTCAAATTATGAGATTGCTATTTATTTTTTGTGTTTTATTTCTTATAAAAATAAATAATCCTTTTTTTTTTGCAATATATTTAATACTAATAAAATGTTACTAATAATACATGTGAATCATATTTTTAAGTGAAATATGTTGAGAATGATAAAATATAATAGTAAGGAAAATATACATTTAAAAAAATATATAATAAAACTAAATTAGTCAAATTAAAATATAATATGATATTATAGTATTTAATATAGAGTGTATTTAAACATAGCAAGATGTTATTCTATTAGCATTTATTAATACATACTTTTTTATAGTTTTCATTTGAATTTTAATTATTTTATTGTTGTAATTTTTAGCAGTTTTTTTATAAAAAAAAACAGTTTTAATGATTAATTATTTTAGTATATCAAATTAAACAAAGAAATGTTACATGTGCAACTAGCTGAAATAAAAAAAAAATATTTAGTAATGACTTCATTTCAGTTAAAGTTTATTCCATTTCAAAGAACCAAAATGTGTTTTAAATAGTTTTAATTTTAGTTTGAGTTACCTATTGGTAGCAGCAAATAAGAGCAGTAGTGAATCTTGCTCTCTCCTGTATAAAACACATACTGTGAGTGCGTTTGATTGTATGACGTGAGAGCGACAGGATATTTCATATTCGATATGATGGACAGGTCAAGTCTCCATATCTGGGTTGTTTTCAGGAGAACGAAAGCTGCTCAGACGGTGTGAGTTTACCAGTAAACACACCTTCATGTTCTGAGTCTGACAGCTGACGTTTGATGTCTCAGAGATGCAGCGAGAGAAACCAGAGAACGATCTGTGGAGAATCCAGTGTTCATGCATCTTAAACTTTAAGGCTTTCTCCAGACGAAAATCTGCTGTTCATCGTCAGATGAAACATTTAAAGCAACAGTCCACCCAAACAAGACAATTCTGACATTATTTACTCACGCTCACATCAGAGCCTCAACATAAATTCACTGTGATCGTGTGGAGAAAAGCAACCGGTACAAATACAGGTTTGGAAGGAAATGAGGGTATGGAAATCATATTTTTGGGCGAACTATTCCTTTAACTTGCTCATGCAAGTAAACCTGGCCTCATTTAGATGTTTTTCCATTTATGACTGTTAGCTGTTGTTTTGGCGTTTTTATCGAACAGCTCTCGCTCTGAAAGTAAGAACCGCTTGCAGATACAAAACAGAACAGAACAGTGTTTTACTCCAGGGATGGAGACTTTCCTGAGGCCGATGAGTGTATAACAAGCATCCAGACACACAACTGCTCATGCATAATGTCCTGCTGGAGTTCAGAAATCTCTGATATGCTGAAATGTAAGGAATACAAGAGAGATGCGGGTTTTAATGACTACTTTGGGTTATCTGTAACTTCTCTGGCATTCTGTTGATTACCACTGAAAATAGGGGCAAGTTTTCACAGCAATGCACTGAATATGGAAAAGTTTTTTTTGTGTGTTTTTGAAAAGTTTGGTTGTCAAATGATCCCCGTTCACACAGATCCATGAAAACGACTAAAAACACTGTATTAGGCATGACAGACCAGTAGCTGGCAGCCAAATCCATAAAGAAAAACTATACACGTCTGCACACATACAATATGCATGCAGATGACATCACTGTTTTCACAAATTCACGTTTTGGTAGTTTACACAGAGATGACAACGGTATTGATATCGGTTTTCAAAAGTTAGCTTTTTTGGCCCCCAAAACACAGTTGTTGCATAAATGAGCAGCCAAAACACAAAATCTTTTCAGTTTTTAGTTGAGAATGTTTGTTATGAAAAGGAAACGTTTTCAGAACATTCTGGCAACGTTCTCACAAAGTTCTGAACATATTTTCCTCCAGTAACATTATTAGAATGTTTGTTTAAAGTTATCTGGTCTTTAACTCTTTCCTCCGCCAGCATTTTTAATAAATTTCACTATAATTTCACGGCCCCCAGAATATTTTGTTGTATTAATATCCGAACATGCAATGCATCAAAATAAAGAAAACAACCTCTACTTTCAAAAAGCTTTGAAAAGCACACCCCCAAAGCTTGCACAGTCCTTATCCTCTTCCTGGATTGACTTTTCACAGTTATGCGGTTAGTGTTGATGATTGCACTATTTTTCACATGTATATGCTTACATATGAGATTACTTGTTTCTGCCTCTTCTTCTTCTATGTTTTTGATTGGCACATTCTAGACTCTTTCAGGAGATGTGTAAGAGCGCCCCCGAGCGTATAACAGCAAGAATGAGGAAACCTGGAAATGTCCGTGTTTGTCAGGGAAAATTCGGTTTGGCGTGGAAAGAGTTAATAATGTTCTCAAAACTTTATTTATACTGAGTTCATGGAGCATTTGTCTCCAAATCATTTTAATTGGATGTTCATGTAAAGTATTTAAATGTTACTACTTACTAGTTCTTTCAGAACATTCCAAAAAAGTAACAAATTCAAAAACGTATTTAAAAGTAGCATTTCCATAATGTTTGCAAAATCACAAAATGGAATGTTTGCTTAAGGTTTTCTATAACTTTGGCAAGAACCGAGGAAGACGCTATATATATAATCTGGTTACCCATATTCTTCAAAATATCTTCTGTGTTCAATGGAAGAAAGAAAAGAGTATGTTTCAATACATTCCAGTAAATGAATCTCTCTCGGTATGAAGTTTGGAGTCTCTATAAGATATAGATTTATGAGCGTTCACTGGGAATTAAAGCCATGGCCTTCATGTTGCAACAAAACACTCTTGCAGATGAGCTACAGGAAACATCTATTATTGAGGCCTGAACAACATGAAGCACCAGACGTGAGACTTTTCTCAAGATGTTTATTTGTTTATCTGGATGAGTAATGTCTTTTGTTCATGGATAGAGGTATCTGGTGTGTTGGCCGTTCCCTTCACAGACGTCTGTCACGGCTGTCATTTATCCTCATTAGGGCTCAACATGACATGGCCATATGTGCGTCCATTAAAGAGTGCCATGCAGGATCCTACCATTACCATTATTATATCAATAGCTTTCATGGGACATTTTGCATGTGCGTTTGTGGACTGAAAAAAACAACCTTTTCCATAGCTAATAATTTAGGATTGAAGAATCATTATTTAATGAAGAACAGAAATGGACGCATCTCATTCACGGTTGCATTGTTCTGCCTCATTTCAGCAAAGCAACCATTACACTACAGTACACTTTAATTCTAGACTTAATTCTACAATTGCTACATCATACCTAGAACTTTCAAGAAATATATTGGGTTATTTGCAAATGCGATGCCATTACAGCAGTCACTTCTAAGTTTGCAAAATGTAATAAAATAAAAATTACGTATTTATTTTTTTAAATTAGAATAAATTGTTTTCCATTTTCACTTCCATGTTTTAAAGTTAATCTAAACTATTTTGTTGCACTTTTGTCGTTTTCTTTTTTTTATTATTATTATTAGTTTTAGTTTATTTAGTCTTGAGTTATCGCATTTCAAGTTAAACAATGAAACTGAGAAATGTAGTCTTGGCAACTGGCTGAAATAAAGTATTTTTTAGTTCATGGTAAATTTTTATTTTTGGGGGGGCTAGGGGTCTGTAAGGATGTGCATAATTTGCTCAATATCAATGAAATCTTATGGTTTAAACTGAATTGAACTTATTGACCTTTAGGAGTGCAGTTAGTGATCATTTATTTCCAAACCTAAACATCTTTGTTTATTGAAATGAAGCTAAAAATCTAATAAAAATATTAAATGCAAAATAAATAAATAAATAAAATGTTAAATACAAATATTAAAATACAGCTTAAACATATATAGTTATAATAGCAAAATGAATAGTGTTTATTTTAAAAGAGGAAAAATGTCTTTCATATCTTTTCCAAATGCTTTGATATTTTTTGTTGCTGATGTCAAAGGTCATGTGCCAGTCAAATTCTATGGTATTCTGATCACTTGTGACATTTGACATCACCCTCAAAAACCAGAAACAAAACTACAAAGGTAGATCCAGACTGCATTACTGTACATATGAGTTCACTGACAGGTGAGGATGCAGTTTTGTGCTTTGTGAGGTGAATTATTGGCTGCTGAAAGCATGAAAACTTGAAATTCATGAAATTCTACTTTGTATCATAAAAAAACCTGGGTCCTGAAGCGAAACAATTTGAGATGCACTGCATTAGATGCTACTGATTGTATCTGTTATCCTGGTTAACAGTGTTTCCAGTGTCCCATGTTTTTGAAACACTCTATGGTGGCCTTTTACGGTTTTGCAGCAAGGTCAGTGTTTTTAGATTTGGCCAAGTGAAAATTGTGCTGCTCACGGTAGATGGCCAGTTCCCCATCCTCTTCTCCTGAGCCAGTGCTAAATGTCTGCAATGCCCTTTTCAATTTGGTCAAAAACACTTAGGATGAAAGGACTAATTGCATTGCTCTGGGCCATTTCAAGGTCCTGTTGTCTTTATTCTGCAAACACATGCAAACTTCTTTCTGCTGCGTGGGTCGACCCAGGCATGGGCAGGTGAGTCCCACGGCTCTGAAAACGCTGGAGAACTATGGGATCTTTTGAACAACATGGCATGCTGCATGCATGGATTTTTGTCGGAGCTGCATTTCTAAATCAGTCCTGCGCGATTAAAACAGCAGTTTGTTCAGAGTGAACCCGTTGTTCTATTTGATTAATTGTTGTAAATGTAGCAGTGAAAGTCGTTTGAAGTAATTTCCTATCAAACATGAGAGGACACAGAGTAAGCAATAAAATTATGCCTGCTAGTCATTTTAGTCGGGCAAATGTTTCCTTTGCATTTTCATTTTTATTGCTGTCTATTCCAGGCCATTGCATGGGAGATAGAAAAGCATGCTCAAGCCAATTTGGATTTTTTTCTATGCTACATTTTTCCATTAACATCCCACCTACAATGAATTATCATGCATTTCAAAATGCCAGATGTACAATTTGTGTAATGCATAAATCTAATGACATCAAGCATCAGTAGACTTGGACTGTGAAGTTATCTCATTTGTATTAACGTTATGGAGCAGAAGCCTGATTTTGATTGGTGTCGTACAACTAAAAATGAAACCTATTTAAGCAGCACTACAGTATTAGTTTTTGATTAAGGGAAAAAACTGAGTCTATTCTATAATTTTTGACTAATGGAAACACATGTAATTTGTGTTTGCATATAACATGATTCATTATTTTAGCATGTATCAAAATTAAGTAAGATAGATTTAAAATACACTGCAACTAATTACAAATTTTTAAACTTAGATATTTGTGTGGGTGTGTATTGATGTATATTGTTTTGTGCGTATGGTATATTTTTAATATGTTTATGCATATAAGGTGACGTTGGCAATTGATTTCACTTCAAATTTCCCTTTTAGGGACAATAAAGTATACTGCAGATCTATGAGGCTATATATAGAGAATACATAATTGTCCAGGAATTTTTTATGTAAGTTACAACATTACACTAACAGGTGGTGGAAAGTTACTGTTTTGTAACTGAGTATTGAATCATTCAGTCAGTTGATTTGTTCAAAATGCTGATTCATTTGGGAAGTAAAAGCATGAGTGAATCATTCACTAAACTGATTCGTTCAAAAGGAATCATTCAGTAAACTACTCTGAGAAATTCTGCTTTGACTTTGTTTAAAACGGAGCTGTTTTCATTGGCACAGAAAAATACACAAACTTGCAGTGTCTCAAATGTAAGTAACTCAATATTTACTTCTTGTTTCTTGAAATGTTGTATAAAAGCAATATCATTCATGTTGCTTACTACCTAAAAGTGGCACAAATGCCGTGGTATCATTTTGAGTTGCTCGCAATGAGACTGTAAGGAAAGGAAAAGAAGAGGATGCTGGGTAATCGACAGCGGTGCTGAGGGTAAGGTTTCAGGTTCCTCGCACACCTCTGGGAACACTGACAGCAGAAAGTGAGAGCATTAGAAGCAGAGAAGCCCTCTCCCTCATAAAGGCCGCCGCTGTCATAAACGTTTCTTGTCATCAGGCGTTGTGTAGCGGTCCTGAGACGGTTGCCAGGCAACCTGCACTGCATTGATATGCCAGTTGGAGGAAATCAGGGGAAGCCTTCTGCCTCTGGAGCATCAGTGCTGGGCGGTGCGACTCCCACCAAACACAAGCGCTCTCGTCTGTCTGAGAACACACGCTCAAGGCTTCGCAGCTCAAAACATCACTTAACGTCGCAGTTTTGATCATCCTTCTCACCTCGGAGAAGCAGAGCGAGGTCAGGAACTCTTTGAAATTTAGGACTGAGAATCTAAGAAAAGAGCTCATGGAGTTGGTTTACGGGAATTTAGCTAATTAAAAAGCGGTAACTGAACCACTCTCTCTCTTCTGTTCATCCACACAAGAACAAAGAGAGAGAGTGTGTTGCACGAGAAGCTCATGACAGCTCAACTCGGGAACAAGTGAGATGAAACTGGGCAGGAAAACACTGGAGCGCCGCGAGAAAACACAGCCTCTCTCCGTCAATCTGGAACTCCCTCCCAGCTAAAGGATGATGGGATACAGCCAGGGATGTGTGTGTGTTTCAGAAAGACGGTCCCACTCAGCATGTCCAATGCTATGTTCCTCCTGATGCTGTGTAAGGTAAGACTATTCCCATCTGCTGGGATCCAGCGCCGTTTGATGGCTGAGTACAACAAGAGAAATGAGTTTCATGTTCATTGAGAGAATTTTCTGCAAAACTTTGCATGTGAAATTTCATGCATGCAGTTATGTCATTAAAAAAAAAGTGAAGAAAATATTACTATTAATATTGCAAAAGCAATAAGCTGCTTATTCCTCCAAATTATAATAAAGTTACTGAAACTTCTCAAGAATTAGTGGAATTTTGGACCGACATGTCAATAAACATACCATATAAAAGAATCTGTTTCGGAAATCAGCTTACTTTTTACATTATACTTCAACTCATCAAAATAATGTAACCAATTTTCTAACTCAGTTTAATGTAATTTAAATGAACTGAAAACAAAATGAATTTTATAGGCAATCTGATCTTGTGGCGTTATGTAATGTGAAAGAAGAGAGAATAAATTATTAAAATTAATATTGCAAAAGTAGTAAAGTTACTGAATCCTCTGATTTATTTGGTGCAATTTATGACATTTACAACTGATATTTCAATAAAAATATCTGGGAAAAAATCTGTTTCTGAAATAATTGTTTAACATTGTTGCACGTCTTTCCAATTTCTACCTAAGATTTTTTATCTCTGTTTAATATAAATTAACTGAAAAAATAAATGAATTGAAATGACTTGTACAGCCAATTTGATTAGACTTGAAAATAAAAAAAAACTTAGACAGCAAATAAAGTTAAAGTAACTGTGTTTACAATTTGATAGTGCTGATTATGATACACTGGAGATTTTTTTGTTAAAAAAATGTATATTATCACATTATATATATATATTAATGTACATTATAACATCTGAATTATATGGTTTTATTCAAGTCAGAAATATTATTTAACATCACGGAACCAATCTATAAGACTTCATTTATACCATTATAACAACAAAGTTGAATCAGAATCAAAACCGCAGTGTAAAGTATAAGTTGTGAATGATTTGAGTATTTGTGACTAAATATGCGTTATGAGAAAGTGCTTTTGGCAGCATTATGTGCTTTAGATTGAATTCAGATCCAACAGATAAAGCACATAACAGCTCCAGGTCAGATATAAAACAATGCTTGAGCAGTGTTTTCATTTGACATGTATGTGCTCAGGAGTGTGTGTGTGTGTGTGTGTGTGTGTGTGTGTGTGTGTGTGTGTGTGTGTGTGTGTGTGTGTGTGTGTGTGTGTGTGTGTGTGTGTGTGTGTGTGTGTGTGTGTGTGTGTGTGTGTGTGTGTGTGTGTGTGTGTGTTTTGAACTCATTTTAAATCAATGCCCGCAGCAACACTGTCAGAGCAGATTAATGTCTTGAAACATTTCATATGCCTGAAATAATTCGAGTGGGAAAAGGTTTGACCGTTCACTTCAGTTTTCAGCTGAGGAGTGAGAGCTCATCTGAACATCATCTGTGTTTACAAGCAGTTGAGTTAATATGCAACATGGCCAAAAGTATTTGCTGGGTTCAAACTCTTGTGCAGTAAGTTCCAGAAAGACACTGCATGTTGATCATGGATGCATTCAGTATCACCTAATCTGATTACATCTAATCACATTCAGTTTCAGTTTCAGTCGATCTCAAAGGTGTTCAGTGGAGTTCAGGTTAATTGGCAATAAAGAACCCAGACGTGCCTGTTCATTAGAATTATGTCCAAATATTTTCCGTCATACAATGCAAATGCAGTCTGGCAGCAAAATCTTTCAATTTGTCCTCTGTCAGGCTGCTCTTGCATCTTGGTTGCATCAAGTCTGGTAATGTGGGTTCTCTGCAGAAAATATAATATTTACCATTGCCAAGAAATGGGATTTAGAAAAAGAAATTAGCAAAAGAAAAATCTACATTTTCACATTTGTAAACTCTGGGTAATCAATCAAATGTGCATATTTATGCAGTTAACAAAAATGAATTGGACAAAAACAGCAAAAACAAGCATGAAGCTTGCTTTAATAATTCTCTATTTGTAAATGATTTTATGTATCTATCTTCTCTGATTTTTTTTCCAGTCTATGAAATTGAAAGACTAATATACTGTTGCAACTTCAATCATTTTTACTTACAGCTTTGAGAAATAGTTTTTGTTTTTTGATAGTTTTTGAAGAAAAGTGCTGAAAGATCTCTCAGATGGTGCAACGAAACACTTTGCGGATGTTTTTGTTGCTGTACAGAATGCATGCATATTTAAAGAGGCCTTTTATGATTGGTTCTTTGCTATGAAACCAGGTTTGAGCACTGTGATGTTTCAATGGCAGCGTCATTCGAGGTTTGCAACAAATGAAGTGTAGCGTCAAACACTCTTTTGATTTCTAAAAGCATAATTTTTCACCTTTTTTTGTCTTTTTGCAACATCTGTCACCAGCACTTGAATGTGCAACCCTAAAACAAAGAGCATGTGCATTTACACTCAAACTCTACAGATGGCTGGGCTTTATTCTTAAGTCTATATCAAATGATATGTCCAGAGCACCTCATGAGCAATGTTCCTGGACTAATGTCACACAGCTTGCCCGGCTCGATGTGGTTTTTGTCCCAGCTGGGCAGTTGGTAAAGTGGTTTTGGATGCTGTCCACTTTGTTTCTGAGCGCTGAGCAGCTGCTCTCTCTAGTGGAGCTGTTTCCATCCTCCGATCCTGGCACGTCTGACACTCTCTAGCATGTCTTCTATCAGCGCGGAGCAGTTGTCTTCATGCATGAGAGCACATCTAGTGTACAATAGGAGGGTTTGCTTTGAGGAAAGCCCTGTTTATGACATTCTCAGAGGATCTGTGGCCCACTACGCATCACACACACACACACAATAACCTCAACATGCACTAAACTCTTAATGGACAGTGAAAGTACAGCTTCTGGAAACAACGGCTCCTCAAAAGATCCTGAGGATCAGATTTGAGACTCTAAAACATGATTGATGGAGAATCAAGTAAAGCTGAGCTGCTTCAGTCCAGTAAGAGTTCATCTGGAGATATTACTGATGTTACTCTGATCTTTACTTGATCAAAATCAGGAAAGATTGCCAGAAAAAGACACGTGAAGCACCAGCTGAAGCTGGACATTTGAACAATTAGACCAAAAGACATTTGACTTGATTAAAAACTGGACAGAAGTCATGGAGTAGATTGTGTGAAACAGATTTAACAGTAAAAACAACATCATTCACATTAGCATAAAAATCCCTTTAGCAAAAGTAATGTAAATAAAGTAGATTTCCTCTTCGCTTGAAACTATTTTCCAAAACTTTTAGAGATTCTGCAGCACACTGTCCACTAAGATTCCAATTCCTGCAGGATATTTTGACTAGGGCATCTATTGTGTCTTTCTCCTTCCAATATTCATGACAAAAGGCCTGGCACTCTGTTGTCTAGCCCTTATGGACCGATTGAATGCCAAAGCACATGAACGACTGCATTCATCATGAATCTGGAGCAGGAAAGAGTCTCCGGGGATCCTGAAATCACATCGTCCAGCAGTACAGCGTGTCAATCTGCCATCATTGTGTGTGCAGGAGAGAAACACTTATTCTCCCTAGGGCTGATTTTACACAGAGATGTTTACATCATTCTACTCTTGTCCAAGTCCCAGACTTTAAACCTTTAAATATGAAAAACGCTCTTAAAAATATTGAATGCATTTTAAAAACAATCCTAAACTATGAACAGTAAACTAAACTTTTAGTTAATTTGTTGACGGCAGACTGCACACAGCTTTGTATATATTGAACTAATAATAATTATCCATTAATTAATAGAAGGCATAAACGCTAAATAGGGTCATCAACACTAAATACATGTGCATGCATCGTTTTTCTAAGTTCAAGGATTTGTTTTTTTTTCAGTGGTTAAAAAAATATATTTTTGATGAAAAATCTCTCCCATGTGCCTTAATAAATAATTTCTCTAAAAGCTTGAGGAAAACTAGTGCAGCTGAGCAGAGAAATACTGCAGTGACCTTTACGCTAACATACGATTCTATTATTTTAATTTTAATATTCTATTAATTTGATTATTGCTAGTATTTTTATTTTTGAAAAAATATTTAAAAAAAATATTTGAAAAGTATTTTAATGATAAATATTTATTAATTCATTAAAAGTATACTATTTTTATTTAAAAAATAAAGATATATAAATATAATAAATGTAAAATAATCATATAAATTTAAAATATAATAAAAATTGTATCACAGTACTACCACGGTTCGTTGGACGTGCACAATTATTTACAGTCCGTTAAAGCATCATATAAACACCATTATATATAATAATAATTTAGCACCATATCATATGTGAAATATAATGGAATTAGCAACTGATCATCACTGTACTATAATGCAAACACAGAATGAACTTGATTTACTTTAAAACAATGTTTATTCAGAAACTGCTAGTAAATTCCACAATTTATTATGAAATAAATCTCACATAGTACATTGAAATAAATGTTATATTTTGAAGTAGAAAGTCTGAAATAGCATTTTCTTGTAAAAATATTTTTTTTTTAATTAAATATTGTAATTAATCTTAATTGCACTTACAACTTTTATTTATTTATTTAGAGTATAGGTTGATTTTTGACCAATATGCATGCCATTTCTACATTCCTATTTTATTCTTTTAATGTTTTAATTTAGTTTGTTAAATGCATTTATAGTAATCTTGATGAAAATGTTCACTGTATAAAGATCTACTGAATGTGTGTTTTTCCAGATTGGTGTGAGAGGAAAACTGCAGACTTCTCCGAGGAAAATGCTAAACACTGCTCTGAGTGATGAGGAGAAGGGCATCCAAGACAAGGAAAGCAAGGAAGAGTCCATTCTGGCCATGCTGGGAATCATTGGGACGATCCTGAACCTCGTCGTCATCATCTTCGTCTACATCTACACCACCCTGTGACATCCACCAGAATTATGATGGACAGTGAGATTCTGGCACGGAAAAACCAGGCCGTTCCACCAAGGGATCGTGGGAATACAGACACTGCTGCGATGGGAAAAACACGGAGAACAGACTCCCTTCAAACACAGACCATACCAGGAAGCGCATAAGCTGTAAATATACACGTTACTTCAATATTCCCTCCGTCCCGGATCCAGCGAAACAAGCATGGCTCAGTCCACAGGACCTTCTCATTCAGATCCAACAGCGTCTTTTAATAATAAACACATGATGATGATGATGTTTCTTACAAACTTTTGCAGGCGACACTTTCAGGTTTATACTGTATTTAAAACAATGCTGTTTACAATAAATAGCTTATTAGTAGACACAAGCTTTTAAATAGAAATGAGTTTTGTCATGAGCATTTTAATGTCGCTGGGCTAGTTTTGCAGTGCATTTAATTGAATTATTTAACTATTTATTTATTTCGTGCAATGCTTATTGGCAGATATTGTTCAGTAATGTTGTGTGCGGGTCTAGGCAGTTTTAGGACATATTTTCCGTGAAGGTGTTTCTTATGTAAGTGGATTTAAATATATTACTGTTTCCCATAGTTTTGAGAGAATGGGAGGCAGACGTGCAGACAGTGTTGCCTTAAGAATGATCCACACATTCATATCTGCATCATTTCAGATCATATATAGTTGTTTATCGATGCACAGAAGCATAAAAGGCCACATAAGCACAAAATCTTACAAATAATTTCATGCAAATTGTCTTTTAGTTCTATATTTTGCCCTAATACCAACATCCGACTGTACTAACGTTAATGAAAGCACAAGAATATTTGCAGAATGAATGAATGTACATAATTTCAGTGTGACAGAAAGTATATGAAATCCAGATTTCAGTGCATAAAGTGCCTGTATTTCTGCAAAGCATTCTCTAGTATGTCCGGTTAAATAATCTTAGTGCGTATTATGAATATGAAGAGTTTTACAGTAATTGCCGTTTTCCTGTCTTTGAGCTTTTGTTTGAAAAATCAACATCGAGTTTATAATGACAGCAGGTGATGAGAACGGCATTTTAATATCTTTTATTTGTCATCAGATGTTAAAAGAGTCTCCGAATTGTGTTTGCATTGGATTTGAGTAGACTTTAATTTCATATCTACAGGGACAGAACGGTTCGGCATTACAGTAATACTCCTTTGTACATGGGCGAGCTTGTCTAAAACTCTTTTATGTATTCGAACATGTAATGTTGCTACTGCTGATTTAGTAAAGATTGATACAATTATTGAAAAATGTTCTCGTTCATTTCTTCATCCAGATGAAGTCAAGCACTCTTCTTTTCTGTAAAATCCACTGTGTGGATCAGCTGTAGCTACCTGCATTTTGTGTGATTATGGGATGGACATTATGCGTGTAGTTATAGAGCAATTTCCAAAAAAGTTGAGGCTTGCTGCTCTGTTTGAGCTCGAGGACTTGATTTCTGAACATCATGATGGAGTGAGTTTCAATGTTTTAATGCAAGCATGAAGTCATTAAAGTTGTGTGACTGTCAAATCTAAAATCTACTGTAAAGAACAGACCACAACAAACCACTTCATGTCATACACCTGTCATAATAATTAGGGATTTTTAAAGGTGTGTTGGAATGAAGCTTTTACACATACAACACAGAACTTTCAGCTTAGAAATACAATATAGATATATAAATATTAGGCTATAACTGCTAATACATCATATTCTTCAAACAGTGCCTGTAGTAATGATCTGATTTTAGGCTTACGATGCTTTTTAAAAACACGTAAATGATTTGACAAGGCTGAATCAAAATGGTAAGTGACTTATTGGGGAATCAGACTGACTTTTTTTTTGACTGACCCATTAAAAAGAACCAGTTCATTAAAGTCAGGAATCGGACATTACGTATTGTGCTTTATTCACTGGAAATGCCTTTAAACAATTCACTGTCTGTAAGCACTAATTTACAAGCGAGTTTGGGGCTGTTTCATGAATCAATTTGACTAATTCATTAAAAAGAACCAGTTCATAAGAGTCATTTTCAGGAATCTGACACAGTTATGTGCAGAAAATGCTGTCACTTTAAGACGAAAAGATTATGATGATGCCTACTTTGAAAGTATATATTTTATAGAAAAATAAAAACGTAATTAGAATTTTTTAACTCACAGTTCTCATGTTTTATTTTTTTTTTAATTTAAAATAATAATAATAATAATTGCAACTTTTTATCTCACAATTCTGATTTTCCACCTGCATTTGCCAGTTCATATCTCGCTATTTTATAAAAAAAGTTATAAACTCAGAACTGCAAGAGAAAAACTCTCAATTATCTTTTTTATCACATTTTTGTCTCGTGATGGAAATAAGATTCCATATAAAATAAATACATCTTTTTTACAAAGCGTGATTGGCTTCAGGTCATCCAGGTCTTTGAACAAAGCCTTTGTTCATTGTTACTTTGTTCCAGGCTGAACACAATCAGCATCACCACAAACATAAACACAAATAATGCACTTAAGAAAGTGAAACATCACTTGTGCGTCTGAGCTCGTGTCTTATCTTGTGTAAAGAGGGGATATTCTGGGCTCTGGGAGTTGTATTGGAAATATTATAAACTCATCTTTTCACGTCTGGCTCAGGGCCGGTCGTGTCACACCTGTGAGATGATGGAGCTTCTGGTTTCCATCAGAAGGACATTATAGGCTGTCCATTGAATCTCTCTGGCCGAGTTAAGGCAGTGAAATGGTTTGGTGGTGAGCCGCCTGTCTTACATAAATTTCATGGTTTCTGCGCACATTTCATCTCTCAAAACTTATTCAAGCGTTGAAAAAAAAAGAAATCCTGATCTAAACCAGAGAGATGCTGATACCCATGACTGATCTCAAATCCAACATAAACCTCAGGAAGAAAAGACCAAAGAGGATCTAGGAGATATGAATAATAAAGTGGGTTGTAATTTTAGCTTTTTGGAAGAAGACTGAAAGTTAGATTAAAAAGTACAGTGAAAACTATTCAACTTACACCTAAAAAAAGCTGTAGCTAATTTCTTTGTTGTAATTATGGGATGCATGGGATGTAATGTTGCTATATATATATATATATATATATATATATATATATATATATATATGTGTTCCGATATTTGGGGTCAGGAAGATTTTGAAATAAATTAATATTTTTTATTTAGCAAGGAAACATTAAATTGATAAAACTGACAGTAAAGAAAAGTATAGTGTTACAACAGTAATAAATTCTGTAATTTTGAGCTTTCTATTAATCAAATATCATATGTAACACAGTTTCTGCAAAAATATTGAGCAGCACAACTGTGTTCAACATTGCTAATAATCGGAAATTTTTCTTGAGCAGCAAATCATCATATTATTCCGATTTCTGAAGATCATGTGACACTGAAGACTGGAGAAATGATGCAGAAAATACAGCGGAGCATCACAGAAATAAATTACACTTTAACACAGATTCACACAGAAAACAGCTATTTTACATTGCAATAATGTTTCATAATTTTTTTATTGTATTTTTGACTAAATTAATAGAGCCTGAAAATCTTACCAACCCTAAATAGTAGTGCATATATATATATATATATATATATATAATGGGGAATAAAAAGTAATAATACTGCTGTCAGAAGTACATTCTGCAAAAACATCTTAATGCTGGATTTGTTTCAGCTTGTGTCTTCTCCAGATGTTCACTGCTGGACTGGAGTGCTGTGGATTATTGTGATGTTTTTATCAGCTGTTTATACTCTCATTCTGACGGCACCCATTCACTGCAGAGCATCCATTGATGAGGCACTGATGCAATGCTACATTTCTCCAAATCTGATGAAGAAACAAAGTCATACTAATCTTAGATGGCCTGAGAGGAAGAACATTTTCAGTATTTTTGTTTGGGGTGAACTATTCCTTTAAGTCAAATTTTCTGAAAAACATGCAAAAAAAAAATTTTATTCATAAACTTGCTTCATTTTAATACATTGTTCAGAAAACAAGACAAAAATATTAAACAGGAAAATCTTTTTTTTTTTTTAAGTATACAAATCAATGGCAGATGCAGCAGTAAACACTGGTAGTTTTCTAGTCGAGTCTTTTAAGATTGTTGTCAGTAAAGTGATGCACAAAGTCTGACACGTGTGTTGATTAACTTTAAATAAGATGCACAGATGCTGAACACAAAAAGCAAACCAAAGATGCTTACAGAGCAGATGTTTGGCCGCTCACACATCTGACTCGTCTGATCCATTAAACTCAAGCTAAGTGACCTTGACTGAACGAGAGTCTGGCTTTGAGTTCAGAGGAGGCTTGTGAAGGCAGTTATGGAAACAGTTTGCATAATCTTATGGGAGAGCTTGTGTGTTGTGCTTGACGTTTGGACAGTGATTAATTACGTTAATATTTACTCTCACAGGAAGTTGAGCTTGATTTCCCACCGGTTCTTTCACTTTTGTTCTATTCAAATGTATCTGTGTTATCAAATTTAGAATTTTGTGAGGTTAATATTAATGAAATATCAATATCTTTATGCTTTACAGTCACATTTAGAAAAATAGAGCTGGATGATAATACAGTTCACATTTTGCGATATTATAAACAATGAAGTTGTGATATATTTTATATTTTGTGAAAAAATAAAATGGTGATAAAATAATTATAATAATAATGCATTTTGAAAATTAATTAAAAAATTATGACAAAGATAAAAACGCTCTTATTTTGTTAAAGGAGCACATACCACATTTGTGGTATCAAGTTGATATTTCCCAAAATCTCCTATGATGACTATATGTATGTTAACAGCAGAGAAAATTTTATCAAAATGATTAAAAACATTTTTATAAAGCCTATTTATGCATTTACAGTCAAAACAGTATCAATATACACACACACCATGGTATTAATATAGATTTATGTAATGCTAATTCCATAGTAATCTTTGCAATACATTAAATACCATATACTCATCATTATTCAGTATTGTGGTATATGTATCCTACAACCCTAACAACATTTTGATTTCATGTTGCATTTAAATGGTAAAACCCAATTTGTGTTATGCAAGATAAACCACAACAGATCATGCCACAAAATCACCTGGAGAGTCATTTTAATAGGTTCAGCCTCCTGAAGGTCATTATATAATTCACACGCTGATCAGCACTACACTGTTAAAGCACATGTTCTCTCTCATTTTAGGACCATACTGATTCCTAAAGCTTTGGTGGATACGTGTGCAGAAACCAAATGCATCCTAGAAAATCACCTTTATTTTGTGATATGAAGCTGTAAATAAAAGTGACACTGGCTCTGGCTGTAAGCCACGTTGTAACGAGGTCAGCAGGGACCAAAGGAGACGAGATGCACAGAACGACAGACGCATTTACGACGCTCTTCAACACATTCTGTTTGAACAATGAGCCAGATTCAAGAGGGAGAACATCTTACTTTGAAATGTCACAGAGATTCACGGACTCAGCTTTCACACACACACACACACACACACACACAAACACACTGTTGATTCTGACTGTAAACACATCTGTGTGTGTGTGTGTGTGCTCTCGTTTTTGTGTCATATCAGGACACAACTCTGTATAATGTCATGGGTATGACACAGGTATTACAAGGAGAGGGTGACTTATGAGGACGTGACCCATGTCCCCATTTTTCAAAACGCTTATAAATCATACAGAATGAGTTTTTTTTGAGAAAGTAAAAATGCAGAAAGTTTCCTGTGAGGGTTAGGGTTAGGTGTAGGGTTGGTGTAGGGCCATAGAATATACAGTTTGTACAGTATAAAAACCATTACACCTATGGGATGAACACACTTTACACAAAAACAAACGTGTGTGTGTGTCGAATTCACTCCACCTGTTTGTTTGTCCTCATCAATATTTCAGCTGTTCAGACAATAGTGAGACTGATGCAACATTTTCAGAAACACAAACCATAACTCAAACTAAATAAACTCATCTTCAAATATTTTGAAAGTGAAGTGACATTCAGCCAAGTATGGTGACCCATACTCAGAATTTGTGCTCTGCATTTAACCCATCCGAAGTGCACACACACAGAGCAGTGAACACACACACACACACAGTGAGCACACACCCGGAGCAGTGTTCATCATTTATGCTGCGGCGCCCGGGGAGCAGTTGGGGGTTCGATGCCTTGCTCAAGGGCACCTAAGTCGTGGTATTGAAGGTGGAGAGAGAACTGTACATGCACTCCCCCCACCCACAATTCCTGCCGGCCCGGGACTCGAACTCACAACCTTTCGATTGGGAGTCCGACTCTCTAACCATTAGGCCACGACTTCCCTTTTGTGCATTTGAGCAAAAAAAAAAAAAAAAAAAAAAAAAAAAAGAAGAAGAAAAAATTTTATTGGAGTATTTTAGCAAGAAATGCTAGTTGTTTTCTTCTACTTATATCTAAAACTTTATATAGTTAGGGGGATTTTTTTTTTGCATTTTGTGGAAAAATAAATAAATACAAAAAATAAATGTAAATAATAATAATAAATTAAAATAATAAATAGTGTGTTTCTGACCATCTGGAATAAACTCCTCATTCACATAAATCCTCTTCTGATTCATTGCTACAGATAGATAAATTACTCTTGACATCTAGTGGACAAACCAGATTGCAACACAGGTTTTTACAATTCCTTGCTTGATAAAGCAGTGCTTTAAAATCCTGTGAATTATTATGCAAATTAGGTTTTACAGAGTTATTAATTCAATCACTGATCTCTGAGTATTTTATTAGACTGAGAAATTAACTAATCAAGCGTAATTTATTAATTGATGAACTTTATTACATTTTGTACATTGAAAGTAAAAATGGTGTGGGATTTAAACTATTCTCACTAAGAATTAAAAAGAAACAGAATTTAACTAAATGTGGAAAAAAAAACTTTTAAAGTAAAAACACTGAAATTGTAATTTTTTTATTTATTTTTTTACTTGTGTAGACAAATTTAAAAAAATTAAAAATTTAAAAAAATATATATTTAATTATTTCTTAGTGGTAATATCATAAAAATTAGAACGATATCTGTGCATATGTGCAATCAGCTAAAGTGTGTTCATGACATCCAGAAAGCATCTATGTAGAAACATGATTTTTCTCTAATAATGCATGTATTTACTCAAATTTCAGGATGTCCTGGGGATAGAGTAAAGATAAATTATTCTTTCCCTAATCCGTTGATAATTTATACAATAACTGGATTTTTTCAATCTGTCATGCAACCTTAACAAGCTTAATGTGAATGTTTAGTTTTACAGCTCTTCTAGACAATGATTTCCAACCCAGTAAGAGAACATACTGCATGCATTCTATTTTGTTCACTCAACTAAAGTTCATTGATTTGTTGTATTTGTATTCACTATTAAGTATATAAAGTATTATTTTACATATTTAAGTATTTTTATTTTTGATAAAAATGTTGACTCAAACAAATAATTACAAATACTCTCTTAGTTCAACCACATAAATAATTATTTTATTTAAAGGTTTCAAAAACTCTAATAATCTTTTTCTGAAATATCATATTTTGTGTTGTTGAGTTCTGTGAAAAAATGGCAACTTAAAAATGACTTTTAAACAACTTTCACGTTTACACTGCATTTATACGAAATGTAAGTATCCACTTTTCTTTCCTAAAATAGTTTTTTTTATTATTATTATTAACTTTTACAGATTCTGTAACAATTACAGAATTGCGCACACTGTAAAACTGTAATTTTGCTAAATTGCAAATAAAACAAGGATAATTGGAGTATGTTTTTGAGGAAAATACTACTTCAGTATTTCTCCTTCAAATTTTCAATTCATTGTGTTACTTTCCATTTCTTTGTAATTATTTAGCCATTTCAGTGTGAACATTGTTTCAAATTCCTTTTTATTTTTTATTTTTTTAGTGCAGTGGTTTAATTACATTTTTGCTGCCCACCTTCGAGTTCCCATCCAGTCTGGTGGTTTACTTGAGCAAAACTGTGTGAGACAGCCTTATCAAAAAGACATCTGCAAATATACACTGACAGGCCTTTAGAGAGCACGCTCATAAATCAAGCCCTGATTCCATCAGACTGCCCACAATGTGCCTTAAGTGAGAGATCAAATCAATATTTCACTCTTAAATATTTATGTTCAGAAACATCACATGACAGAAGTGGGTACACTTGCACTGGTTGAGGTCAAGATTGGGTCAGCTGATGTTTCTACTGTGACGTCCCTGAGTCTCCTGATCCCATTGGTCCTGGACGTGGGAGTTCCTGATTGGTCTTCCTCATCCTAATTGATAATCAGTTGTGTATAAAAGAGTGTTGTGTCTTGTTTAGAGCAGGCACTCCATGGGGATACTCTCCTCATGAGTGGCTCATTGTGTTTTGCTTACACATGTTGTCAATCTTTTGTTTTCCCTTAACCCTAGACTTTTGTTTATTATTATTATTATTGTTACTGTTTGTTATATGTTTAACTCAATAAATCTTATTTTTGAATGAACATTTCCGTTTGATCCCTCTTTTGTGTTATGGCTTGAGCTGGTCGTAACATAAAATTGGGCGCTCGTCCGGGATTGCTGCATGTGTAAGTAAATACATTAATGTCCTTAGTGTGTTTACCTTTTTGGAATGAGTAGACTTCATGTATTTAGTGTTCTCAGCTGGGTTAAAATCCTTCCATCGAGACACTGTTTGTTATTTTTTTTGTTATTTTGCCTTTCTTATTTTTGAAGGTTATTCTGGGCGGAGGTTTTAAATCTCTGTTGGGGGTACGCTTCAGGCTTTTGGTGTAAAACGCCAATTGTCCATGAGTTTAGCGTTTAAATACCACCCCGAGTCCGGTACACCTTTGAAGATTAGTTAGGTTTAGTTAGTGTTGTTTATAGTTAGGATCTGGAGTCTCTCATTTTTCATTTAAGGTAACACTTTGTTGTTTTTCTGTATCTCTGCGTATTTGAAGCCTGCTGAGTATGAGGATAATTTGAGCGATGACTTTCGGTAAGTCTTTATTTATCTCATAACCAAGGTGCGGGTTGAAGCTAGAGCGTGTATGTGTGACAATTCCGGGCGAAGTGGCTGATGGGATTTGTAGTTCTAATGCTCTAGTTTAGCGCGGCGTCTCACGCGTGTTTTTGTTTTGCTATTGTGTTTCTCTGCTGCATCTTTTAACAGATATGTCGTCGGTAATTGAGGATTTCTTCTCATTTCCTTCGGAAATTCTACTGGAAAGATGTACGAAGGATGAGTTGTTGCAGATTGCCGAGCGCTTTGATGTGGAGGTAACGAGTAATGATAAGAAGCTTAAAGAAACACTGTTGAAAGTTGTGAAAAATGCACTTTTTGAGCGGGGCGTTTTAGAGGTAAGAGCTCAAGATATTGATCCTGAAGAGTCTTTAACCTCTCCTCTTGATGCTGCCGATCGAAATGTGAAGTTTAGTGAGATGTCTCTGCAAGAGAAACAGTTAAGTGTTGATGCGGAAAAACTACGTGCTGAGCGTGATGCTTGTGCACTGAAAGAACGTGATTTAGAAATGAGAAAATTAGTGTTACAACAGGAACTTGAGTTACGTAAACTGGAGTTGCAATCTGAAAGGGAGGAAAGAGATTTTCAGTTGAGGAAATTGGAGTTAGAATTGCACGCCCAAACAGTTGAAACTCCACGTCGCGCATCGTCTGTTGAAACCTTGTTTACTGCACCTGTTTTTGATGTTTACAAAAACATTAGACTTGTGCCACTGTTTTTAGAGAAAGAAGTAGAGAAGTATTTCCAACATTTTGAGCGCGTTGCTGAGTCTTTGAAATGGCCAAAAGAATTTTGGACCTTACTGTTGCAATGTGTTTTAGTAGGAAGAGCTCAGGAAGTTTATTCAGCGCTGACTATGGAACAAAGTGGTGATTATGAAATCGTTAAGACTGCCATTTTGCATGCTTATGAACTGGCACCTGAAGCATATCGCCAGAAATTTAGAAGTCATTTTAGGGTTGAAAACTGTTCATATCTTGAGTTTGCCAGAGAGAAGGAAAATTTGTTTGACCGCTGGTGTACTTCAGTAAAAGTGACCACCAAAGAACAGCTTAGAGAATTGATTCTTTTAGAGGAATTCAAAAACTGTGTTCCAAATACTGTTGCTATGTATCTCAATGAGCATAAAGTCAGTAAAATGTCAGATGCTGCTCTTATGGCAGATGAATTTGTTCTTACTCATCAAATTGCTGTTAATCATTTTAATGATTCAAGTAGATCTAAGTTGAGCGTTTTTGTTAAACCTAAAAAGATGGTTTCACACCAGAATGCGGTGTCAAATTTTCCTGATAATACTTCCGTTACACGTATGAAAGGTGTGATGGTCTGTTTTTATTGTAAGAAGCCAGGACATAAAATCTCAGACTGTATTGCTCTCAAAAAGAAAGAGAAAGGTGTTAAACCTGTTGGTTTAATTTCTACATCAAATGTGAATCATACTCCTGCTCGAGTTAACAAACAGATTGAACAAGTAGATATCACTGAGATGGAGAGTGTTAAACATAGTGTTGATTTTGCACCATTTATCACCGAAGGGACCGTGTCTTTGCCCAATTCGGATGAGACTGTACCTGTACGCATCCTACGAGATACTGGGGCGGGGCAATCTTTTTTGTTGGAAGGACTTTTGCCCTTGTCTGAATGTACTGATACAGGAACACATGTACTGGTTAGAGGACTTGAGATGGCGTTTATGGAAGTTCCACTACACCGCATATATCTTGATTCTAAACTTGTGTCAGGTGAGGTGATAGTTGGAGTTCGTGCTATGCTTCCTGTCTCAGGTGTCACTTTCATCCTTGGCAATGATTTAGCCGGGGGAAATGTTTGGGAAAAGTCAGACACTGGGGTTCCACCTATAGTAGCTTCTGCTGTTGATAAATTAGATGGATCTTCTGACTGTCCGAATTTATACCCTTCATGTGCCATAACTCGAGCAATGGCTAAGAAAAATCTGTCAGATGAAACTGAAAATATTCTCTGTGATACTTTTATCGTATCTGAAAATTCCTCTCAACCAGAATTAAGTACTGTGTGCACAGATGGGGAAAATGTGATCTATGATCCACATGCTGTTGATGACCATAAGTCTAATCTTCTGTCAGAATGTCCATTTATCTGTGATGACCCTGTTAACACATCTTGTTCTTTATCTCCGCTCTTTAGTGTGACTCGAGATGATCTTATCAAAGCACAGCAGGCAGATGATACTCTTCGAGAATTGTTCTCTTTAGCTCGTGAACAAGACAAGACTTCATCTCCCTTCTATTTTTTTCAAGATGGTTTGCTATATAGACAACAACCTATGAGCTTTGACTTTTCACTCGATCCTAGGATCCAAATTGTGCTTCCACTTGATTTCCGTCAAGACCTCTTAAAACTATCACATCAGAGCATGACTGGACATATGGGGGTACGAAAGACCTATGATAGACTCTTACGAAAATTTTATTGGCCTAGGTGTAAGCGAGATGTGATTAATTATATACGTGCATGTCATACTTGTCAAATGACAGGGAAGCCAAATCAAAAGGTTCCATTAGCTCCTTTACAACCTATTGCTGCAGTTACAACACCTTTTGCACACCTGATTATTGATTGCGTTGGTCCTTTACCGCGATCTAAGGCTGGACATGCATATTTACTTACCGTAATGTGTCAGACTACACGTTACCCTGCAGCTTATCCTCTGAGATCCATTACTTCCAAAGCTATTTTAAAAGCTTTAACAAGCTTCATGTCAATTTTTGGCATTCCGGAAACTATTCAGTCTGACCAGGGTTCAAATTTCATGTCCCGAAACTTTTCTAAGGTCATGCGACAACTTAAAGTTAAGCATAATATCTCAAGTGCCTATCACCCGCAGAGTCAAGGATGTTTGGAGAGGTTCCATCAGACTCTTAAGTCACTTTTGAGGTCATATTGCGTTGAGCTTGACTGTGACTGGGAGGAAGGTCTACCATGGATGTTGCTCGCCATTCGTGAGGTGGTGCAGGAGAGCATAGGGTTTAGCCCTAATGAGTTGGTGTTTGGACACACTGTTAGGGGCCCTATTGCTGTCTTAGCAGATGAGTGGACGAATTTTGATTCTCCTGAGAATGTCTTAGACTATGTAAGTAGTTTCCGTTACCGACTGTATGAAGCTAGAGCTATTGCTCTACGGAAGTTAGCTAAATCTCAGGGAAAGATGCAGAGGTTGTTCGATCGTAAAGTCAAGTCCAGACAATTTCAAGCAGGTGACCAAGTGCTGGCATTGTTACCTGTGTTGACTACTCCTTTTCAGGCTAGGTTTGCTGGACCGTATACGATCGCGAAGTGTTTTCCAAATAACAACTATTTATTAAATACACCCGATCGTCGAAAGAAAATACAGGTGTGTCATGTTAATTTACTAAAATCTTATGTGACTCCTGTTCCTTCTCTTTTTGTTGATGTTGTGACAGCTACTGAGTCCGCAGAAACAAGTGTTTCGGAAACATCTATAGAGGCGGAAGACCATCTAGAAGAGGTGAAAGGTCCCTCTCGAGGAGAAGTAGAAGGCCGGTTGAATAATTCTGAGATTCTTGTTAACTTGGCTCACCACTTGTCTCATCTGTCTGAGTCAGAGAAGGCTGATATAATTGAGGTGGTAAGCTCGTTTCACTCTCTCTTTTCTGATATTCCGACTCGAACTTCTGTCGTTGAGCATGATATTGATGTGGGCACGGCTCAGCCAGTGAAACAACATGCATACCGTGTCAACCCTATCAAAAGGAAGTTACTTCAGAGAGAGGTGGATTATTTGCTTGATCATAACTTGGCGGAACCCAGTTTTAGCTCTTGGAGCTCCCCATGTATTTTAGTGAGTAAACCTGATAGTTCATATCGTTTTTGCACGGATTACAGGAAGCTCAATTCTTTGACAAAACCAGACTGTTACCCTCTACCAAGAATTGATGACTGCGTTGACCGTGTTGGCTCCGCACAATTTGTGAGTAAATTCGATCTCCTGAAAGGTTATTGGCAAGTGCCATTAACATCCCGTGCTAAAGAACTATCTGCTTTTGTAACACCTGATAGGTTTCTGCAGTACACAGTCATGCCTTTTGGCGTTCGAAACGCTCCTGCTACATTTCAGCGGTTAATAAATCGAGTGTTGTCTGGGATGACCGGTTGTGAGGCCTATCTAGACGATGTTGTTTTATACAGTTCTTCTTGGTCGGAACACCTTGATCAAATTAGAGAGCTTTTTGTGCGTCTAGCTAAAGCCAACTTGACTGTCAACCTTGCCAAGTGCGAATTCGGAAAGGCTACTGTGACGTACTTAGGAAAGGTAGTGGGCAGGGGTTGTGTGAAGCCGATTCACGCTAAAGTGAATTCAATCTGTAGTTTTCCCAAACCAACTACCCGTCGTGAGTTACGACGATTCCTTGGGATGGTGGGTTACTACAGGGGGTTTTGTCATAATTTTGCAAGTGTAGTTGCCCCTCTGACTGATTTGTTAAGCCCTAAGAGACCATTTCAGTGGTCAGAACAATGTCAGTGTTCCTTTGAGAACGCCAAATCCTTATTGGCAAATGCTCCGGTGTTGGCTACTCCTAATTTTGAAAACCCTTTTTTTACTTGCTGTTGATGCAAGCGCTTATGGTGCTGGTGCTGTTCTTCTACAGGAGGATTCTAACGCAATCGAACATCCAGTCAGTTACTTTTCAAAAAAGTTCAATCGTCACCAACAAGTGTACTCTACAGTGGAAAAAGAAGCGTTAGCCCTTATTTTAGCCGTTCAACATTTTGAGGTCTATTTGAGCTCTGTATGTGGTCCGATTACAGTATACACCGACCACAATCCGTTGACTTTCTTAGATCGCATGCGCGGTAAGAATCAGAGAATAATGAGATGGAGCCTTATTCTTCAACCTTTCCACTTACAGATTAAGCACATACGTGGCAAGGATAACATAATTGCGGATGCTCTCTCGCGTATGTAGACTGTCCTAGTAGTGTCCGGTACTCTTCTTCTCTCTCTTTTCTTTCTCTTTTATCTCTCTGATATCCTAGGGCCCAGGATTCCGGGAGCGAAATGGAGTGGGATTTATTGAGATGAGTATTAAGTGTTGGATATTCACATTAAATGCTTATTTTGCATCAGTTCTATTTTTTGTTATTTCTGTTTTCTTTTGTCGGTTCTTTAGAGAACCTCCTTTTGGATTGGGAGGTGTGACGTCCCTGAGTCTCCTGATCCCATTGGTCCTGGACGTGGGAGTTCCTGATTGGTCTTCCTCATCCTAATTGATAATCAGTTGTGTATAAAAGAGTGTTGTGTCTTGTTTAGAGCAGGCACTCCATGGGGATACTCTCCTCATGAGTGGCTCATTGTGTTTTGCTTACACATGTTGTCAATCTTTTGTTTTCCCTTAACCCTAGACTTTTGTTTATTATTATTATTATTGTTACTGTTTGTTATATGTTTAACTCAATAAATCTTATTTTTGAATGAACATTTCCGTTTGATCCCTCTTTTGTGTTATGGCTTGAGCTGGTCGTAACACTACTCATTAGCACAATCTATGTTTTTGGGGAAAGCAGCAGAAAACAGTTTGGCTTTTCCAGGCATCCGTGAACGTGCTTCATGCACCAGTGCAGCAAACAGTAAAAGTGCACAGAGAACAGAAGTTTCACAGCAAGGCTGAGAGCAAACACCAGCTCCTGAAATCATGATGCTCAGTGCATTAAATATGAAGATGTTACAAGACAGCCGTCCTGGATTTCACATTGTTTGAGGACGCAAAACTGACTCTCACAACCAGATAATCATCAATGTGTGATCAAATAAAGTCAAAGTGTTACTCCACCCTAAAATGAACATTTTGTCATTAAATCATTTACTCCTATGTCATTCCAAACCTGTAAATGCTCCGTTTGTCTATGGAACACAATTTAAGATATTAAGATACTGTCCCATAGACTGCCAAGTAAATAAAAGGTGTCAAGGTCCATAAAAGATATGAAAAGTCGTCTTCAGAATACTGCATCTGCTATCAGATGTTTAATCTGGGTTATATGAAGTGACAGGAACACTTTTTATAAACATTCAATAATTTATTAAATAATTCCTTAGTCTCCTCTGTGTCACTCCATATCACTGTGCTGTGCATGCTCTTCTGTGTCCTCCATACCACAAGGATGCGCTGTTGAACCCACAACATTCGGGTTAGGAGTCAAACTCTGTAACCATTAGGACATGACTTCCCCAAATTGTCCAAAACCGTAATCGTCTTTAAAGCAACAGTTAACCCAAAATGAAAATTTACAAACAATGTCCTTCCCCACAGGACATCCAAGATCAGGATGTGTTTGTTTCTTCATCAGATTTGGAGAAATGTAGCATTGCATCAGTGTGTCATCAATGGATGCTCTGCAGTGAATGGGTGCCGTCAGAATGAGAGTCTGATAAAAACATCACAATAATCCACAGCACTCCAGTCCAGCAGTGAACATCTGGAGAAGCCAAAAGAAACAAATCCATCAAGACATTAAAACGCGCCTCACACAACTCTATAATAGGCCTCCTGTAGCAAATCACTGCATTTTTATAAGAAAAATATCCATGTTTAAAATGTTATAAATACTTTTCTCTCACTTCTGCTGTCGTATGCGGAAGCCGAGGAGAAGAGACAACAACGACAAGTTGACTTTTCATCATGGCACAGACAAGACGAAAGAGTAATCCATAAACAGGCAAGGGTCAATCAACGGCAAATGTAATCCAAAGGGCGAAGCAAACAGTAATCCAACAAACAGGCTATGGTCTTGACGAGGGGAAAACTAAATCCAAAACAGCCAAACAAAGGGATAATTCCAGAAAGGCAGGCAGAGAAAAAAAAACAAGACACGAGAAACAGACAATCAAGGAACAGAAGGCTCCGTAATATAGCGATAAGCGTTAACAATAAACAACAGCCCTGAATGATAGTGGGTCCTCGTATTTGTAGTTTTAATTAAATATATATATATATATATATATATATATATATATATATATATATATATATATATATATATATATATATATATATATATATATATATATATATTATGTTTTCCTTTCATTTTAAAAAATGTATTAATTTTGTTGCTGTGTGTTTCTGACATATTTAGTTTTATTTATTCATCCATTCTTTTTTTATAGATACATATTTGTAGTTTTTAATTAGCTAAGTACATGAAGTTAAACTAAACGATATATAAAATAGTTTCAATTATGAAACAATAATGCATAAAATTAATATATTATTTAAAACAAATAATAATAAATAATGTATACTTTTTTATATATAATTATTGGCATTACTGTTATTTTATTTTAAGTATATATATATATATATATATTTTACTTTTAGATAACAGTAATAACCCTGGTTTCAGTCCTGTGATTTCCAGTCCCAGTTTCACTCCACACTTATTTTCTTCTTCTGATAAAATTAAATCAACATTTCATGTACATTTAGTTACTCTTTTGATTAGCAGCCATATAATCAGTCAAAACTGATCCGGCTTTGATGGACATAAGTGTTACTGAAGGGAATATGCTCATTGTTTAGTTTGAACAGGGACAATATAAAAGTTCAAAATACAAGTTCATCCTCTACAGCTGAAGACATCAACTTATTCTAGATTTGTGATGGATTACGTTCAGAATAACCAATCAATCTAAAGCCAATCTTAAGCTGTCAGGTTCCTCAGAATACATGATATCAATTTCCATATGGATCAACATCATTTGTAAACCTCCCAGAATTCATCAGTGATGACAGCTCTACCTGTTAAAGGAGTAGTTTACCCAAATATTTATAATTATTTTATGTGCTGAAAATGTATTATGCAAGACTAGGATGAATTTGTTTCTTTAACATATTTGTAGAAATGTAGCATTGCATCAGTGTGTCATCAATGGATGCTCTGCAGTGAATGGGTGCCGTCAGAATGAGAGTCCAAACAGCTGATAAAAACATCACAATAATCCACAGCACTCCAGTCCAGCAGTGAACATCTGGAGACCATTAGGACATTTTAACTCTAAACCATTGCTTCCAAGTCCATAATCAATAACAACAAAAATAATTCCCATTAAACACAAGAAGAAAGACAAAATGTGTCCGATTTTTTTTTTTTTTTTAATCTGTTGAACTGAGTACGACACGTAATGTCAGAAACAGTGAAGATGTATTTTATATTAATCTTCAAGCAAAAAAATTAATAAATAAATAAAAATAAAAAGAGTTTGGCTTCCTTAGAAGGGCCAGAGTAAAATAAATAAATAAATAGACAAACAAACAAACCACTTCCCATACATTTAAATAATTTAAATAAATAAACATTATATAATAATCATTCAGGACGGTGACGAGTCTGCTTACAGACAGGAGGTTAAAGAGCTGGCTGTCTGGTGCAGTCTCAACAACCTGGAGCTTAACACGCTCAAAACAGTGGAGATGATCGTGGACTTCAGGAGAAACCCCCCTGCACTCCCCCCACTCACCATCATGAACAGCACTGTGACTGCAGTGGAGTCATTCAGGTTCCTGGGCACCACTATCTCTCAGGACCTGAAGTGGGACATTCACATTGACTCCATTGTGAAAAAGGCCCAGCAGAGGTTGTACTTCCTTCGCCAGCTGAGGAAGTTTAACCTGCCACAGGATCTGCTGAAACAGTTCTACTCCACCATCATCGAATCCATCCTCTGCACTTCAGTAACTGTCTGGTTCAGCTCAGCTTCTAAATCGGACCTCAGAAGACTACAGAGGGTAGTCCGGACTGCTGAGCGAATTATCGGTACAACCCTCCCATCTATTCAAGAACTGTACTTATCCAGAGTGAGCAAAAGGGCTGTTAAAATCACTCTGGACTCCTCACATCCAGCACACTCCCTCTTTGAACTGTTGCCATCTGGTCGACGCTACAGAGCACTGAGCGCCAGAACGACCAGACACAGGAACAGTTTCTTCCCTCAGGCAATCCATCTTATGAACAGCTGATAATAACTGTGGGACACACTACACTATTTATTTTATATACACTACACTTTTTATCCAACACACATACTTAGCGTACACGTAAATCTTTTGCACATAATATACATGTACATACATGGAACACACTATACTACTTATATTTATATTTATATACACATACACTTATTTATCCAAACACACATACTTAGCGTACAGTTACAATTTTTCCACATAATATACATGTACATGCATAAATGCTCTTTTTAATATACCTGCCATACATTGTCAATTTGTATATTGTCAATCCTTACCCACCTATTTGTATTTTTTTGTATTTTTTATTCCTTATTGTGTTTTTTGTTCTGTCGCTGTTATGTTGCACTGCGGAGCTCTGTCACGAAAACAAATTCCTCGTATGTGTGAACATACCTGGCAATAAAGCTCATTCTGATTCTGATTCTGATTCTGATTCTGATTAAATCACTAGACAGGCTATTTAAATAATTTGAATAAAAATAATTAACCTACTTTAAAAAAAACAAATTTACCAAATACAACTATCATCATTTAAAATTCTAAAGTATTAAAAATAATTAAAAAAAATTTAATTAAGCTGTAACTGTGTCACAGATCTTCTGTATGAACTGTGCCGTACAACACTGAAGTGAGCCAGCAGGGGGCGCTGATGCTTAAACAATGAACTTTAACAACCTGAAGTCTGTAGCATAATACATTTCCATTTAGTCATTTACTGATTGGTAATGAGAATAATAATGATGACTATGATTGACAATGAAAATGGTAAATGATGATGATAACTACTGCAAACAAATGCTGAATTAAGGTTCTTCTAATAACAGTGATGACGATTTGCTGAACGAACAGAAAACACTTCAAAGAATAGTTCATCCAATAATAAAACAACCATTAGTTACATACAGTATATCTATAATATCATTATTTGTAATTACAAATTACAACAGCATAGTTATAAAGACAAAAACACCATAAAAGTACTATAACAGTAGTTCATAAGAGTCATATGATGTACAAAACTGGAGCCTTTTAAAGAGTACTAAGTACATGTTTATGGACTTTATGTACTAATATGCACATTTTAAGGGTAAATAAGGTACAAGGATGAGTTTTGTACTTTTTTAGAGTATTCGTGCAAATAAATGATTCTTTAAAGATTGAGAAGTGAATGACAAGAGGGAGAATAAATAATGAAATTATGGCACATAGCATAAATTATTTATATTAATTATTATAATGCAGGATTTTTGTGTGTGTGTGTGTGTGTGTGTGTGTGTGTGTGTGTGTGTGTGTGTGTGTGTGTGTGTGTGTGTGTGTGTGTGTGTGTATTTTTATGTTGTGCATATATATTATCGTGTCCAAAAAATACAGTAAAATGTAAAAAAAAATCTCAGACACCAAATCAACACATAAAAACACCCACAAAATCTACACTTGATCCTCCAACACTAGCATTATCATTCTACTGCTATTCTATGTACATGTATTCTATGTTTCTTTTTATTTATTAAAGGGGTTGAATGAAGAAATTTCATGTTTTCCCTTCTTTTTGGAGTGATAAAAGCTGTTTGTGCATAGATAAGATCCCTAAAGCTGCAAAGACTAAAGTCTCTAACCCAAACAGATAACAGATAAAGTTAAGAGTCAACAACGCCCTTCTAAAACGAAAAAAGATTTGCATAACACCGCCCAAATGTTTACGCAAATAAAGGCGGTGTAACTTTAATTCTCGCTGTTGTATTGTTTCCGTCTTCATGGAAGCTGATATTCCAAATATGGTGAGGGGCGTAACATTTCCGTCACACGTTTGAGGTATTCGGCCAATCACAATGCTCTGGATAGCTGGCCAATCAGAGCACACCTTGCTTTTCAGAACAGTGAGCTTTATAACAACAATCTGTTTCAGAAGGCGGGGCATAGACAAGCAACAATAATGTACAGTATGTGGAGAATAATGTGTTTTTTGACCTTAAATCACATGAGCACATTGTATTACAACATATACACCAAATATTGTTCTTTGTAGCATCGTCATATGATCCCTTAGCGTGCATATAAAACTCTTTCATTCAAAATTATTTATGTTTAAATACATTACTAGTTTAAAATCATGGTATAATATAATGTGTATGCCTATGCATTACAGTTTAATTTACATTGAAAACTAGCTTCAGTGACAGCCCTACTTTGCGCGTGCACATTAAAATCCAATAATGCATGTTGTTAAACATCCAGTATGTATGGAAAGCAGTCAAGTTTATGAGTGTTTCCTTCACCAAGGTAATTTGAGTGTGTTGTGGAAACCTTCTCTGTGTTCTCTGGTGTGGTGCGTCTGAAGAGCTGGCAGAGCTTTACTGAGTTCTGCAGACGGCATTATAAATCATTACACTGCAGAAACAAGCTTAAGATGACTCCACGCCGTCCAGATACGAGCACACCCACACTAATGAATCCCAAACATGCTCCAGGACTCGACTGTGGTTTTGGGTGCTGGGTGAAGAGGGGAACGACTCTAAAGTTATGGTTTCTTTTCTCTGGATGATATTCAAAATCTGGATGCATTTTGATGAATT